>NW_008329031.1:1161938-1195048 GCF_000622305.1 Nannospalax galili
ATCTATCATCTATCTATCATCTATCTATCTATCTATCTATCTATCTATCTATCTATCTATCATCTATCTATCTTCTGTCATCTTTCATCATGTATCTTCTTCATCATCATTTTATCTCTTTTCCTCCTATCCCTTTGCTGTCTTTTCTATAAAAACCAGATATTCAAAATCCTTATTTCATCCACCTCTAGCTAAAATGAGTTCACTCTCAAAACTCTAAATGAGTACTCTCAAACTCAGGATTGAATTTGAAAAGGTGGGGTTGGGATGTTTTAAAAACAAGGCATTGTTGTGTAAAACTATCTGATTAGAGGCTGTCAGAAAGGATCTTAGAGCATAGCCATCTAGACAGGGTGAGCTTAATCTGTCTTACTATGTCATAAATATAATTTGAATTCAATTCTTTTATGATATATATATATGTTTTAATTAAAATTGTATACATTGTATATATTTATTAATTAAAAATTTGGAATTCCTGAGGCTGGAGAAATGACTTAGTGGTTAAGAGCACTGACTGCTCTTACAGAGGACCTAGGTCAGTCCCCAGCACCCATGGTGGCCAACAACCATCTTTAGTTCCAGGGGATCTGATTCCCTCTTCTGGCCTCTGTTGGCATTCTATGCATTGGTAGGCTTACATATATATAGGCAATATACTCATACATACAAAATAAAAAAATTAGGAATTCCTGAAAATGTTTGACTTGTGTGCTTACAGCCATTTTAGTTTTGAATTTTATGGACTAAGCTTATGCCCACTGTTGTTTCTATTTTCATCAAACCTAACACACAGACACACAGACACACAAACACACACAGACACAGACAGACACAGACAGACAGAAACACACACACACACACACACACACACATACACACACACACAATGTCTCTTAGCAAATGTGTAGAGAAAAATGTCTCTTAGTGTATAGTGAAAAAGTTCAAGATTGCCTTCCTTCTGGATCTTCACTAAGAGTTAAGATTCCCAGTAACATGTACAACTCAATAAACAAAAGATACAAAAATAATTTAACTGTATTTTAATTACAAAAATATGAAAAAAGCATAAAAAATTTTATTTTATTGAGAAAAGAAACAGTTTTGTTAAATTCAAAATTTGGCAGAACTTGTTTTAAAATGTGAATCTATTATAAGACCTTCTAAGTCTAAGCTTAACACCCTGGTGTAAAGCTGGAACCTAATTTCTAAGTGTAAAGCAGTAAGCCATTCTTCAGATGCTGTGGTGCTTTTTTGAAAAAGACTGGCTTAACGGATGAAAAGTTTTGTGTTTTGCTGGGCGTGATGGCGCACGCCTTTAGTCCCAGCACTCGGGAGGCAGAGGCAGGCAGGTCTTTGTGAGTTCAAGGCCAGCCTGGTCTACATAGTGAGTTCCAGGACAGCTGAGGCTACAGGGAGACCCTGTCACAAAAAGACAAAACAAAAAGTTTTGTGTTTTATCAAGACAACTGTTTGTATTTTCTGATTTGTCAGGTTTCTCTTTCTCTCTCATTCTCGTTCTCATTCTTTCTTGCTTTCTGAAACAGGATCTCTTTGTAGCCCTAGTTGGCCTGGAACTTACAATAGTGACCAGGCTGGCCTGGAGTTCACTGAGATCCACGTGCCTCTGCCTCCTGAGTACTAGAACTAAAGGTGTGTGCCATCATCAGAAATTGTGTCAGGTTTTTGATTACTTGAGAGTTAAATAAACAACCCTGCTTTTACTAAAAAGCATTGACTTACTTGGACCCACAAGATAACTAAGGGCCCTATATCCTTTATTTTGGGTTTTCTTCACATATACCCTTTGGAATGTTAATCCCTCGAAGAGTGTCTAAAGCCAATATTTTTGGCATCTTCCTGTCAAAAGTGGTGAAGGTCTCCAGAAACTTCCTTAAACCTACAGTCACTTTGACATCTAGGAACAGTGCCTCTGGGACATACGCTGAGTAGATTGCCCCAACTCCCCTCCACCATGCAGCAAGAGGAATCACCTAATGGGAACCAGAGTGTACCAGTACGGCAAGTCCAGTAAGGACTTCTTCAGACCACATCACAGACCTCAGCTGAGATAATGGTTCTGTAGACTGCATGTTGACCAAGACTACTGAAATATTATATACCACTGGCCTCCCCCCATTTCTCCTCTATTTAAATCTAGAGCTTCAGAACGTGGCCTGGGGATCACAGAACCTTCTTCCCAGTGTGACCAGTGGATTACATCTTCTATCTCTGCTTTTCATCATCTCTGGGATGAGTGGCCAAGCCTAGTATATTGGGCCCCAAGGAGCTGGGCTTTTGCCCCAAAACTCAACTAACACTATTTAAGTCTTAATAACCAAACATAAGAATTAAAATGAACATTAGAGATATTCTGGTGCTTTACCTTGCGTTTTTCTTTTCTTGACCATATTTCTAGTCTATCATAAACTGTATAGCCATTTAGGCAACAACAACAAATAATAAAAATCATAAACGTTTACACACAAGTCTACCACAAATGCACTGCTAAATGCTTTACACATTTCCATAGACTGAATCCTTGGAGCAACTCCATAAAATAACCATAATTATCCATATTTAATAGAGGAAGAATCTGTAGATTTAAAGTCCTTTTTAAGTAGCTTATGGAAAAACATACTACCCAGCCTGCATCACAGTTAGAATTTAAACCAGGTCCGGCTAAGCTTAAACTTAGAGTTCTTGGCCTTGACATTGTATGTTTTATTCTCCCTGCCTTGTCTCTACACATTAGGAGATGCTATAATGATTAGTGTGGCCTCCAGGGGGTAAAGGAACAGTTCTAGGAATAACTTACAGGCACATAGAGTTCTTCAGAGAGCCTCATAAATATCTGCTGGCTGATGTGAATTGACTTCACTACAAAACATTCCTGAGAGAAATTTACCAACAGGAATTTTCCTGATGTTTTAATTCAATATAAAATATTAACATCAGTTCACATAGTGATCATCATATGGAGGAAGAGAGTCAGGATGTGGGACTCCAAAATATCACTGTAGACTACCGGAACATGTCACCCTAAAATATTTTCCTTTACTCTATTGACTATTTACAGTTGAATATTTGAAGAAACAGGAGCTCTGAAAGTTTGCTATTTGGGAAAAGAAATTTGCCTCTATCAAGGAAGTTGTCACCAGTGAAGGGGCCTTTACCAGGAAGCGGGCTCTTTTCAGATAGTTTCTGTGACCTGGTAGACTTTGGTCTGCACAACAGGACAACTTCCTCCCTTCTCCACCACCACTTCCTTCTTTCACGTTCCCTTAACTTGTGTCTACCACTTCTTGTAAAAAAATGTTTTTGCTTTATTTTTATTTTAGGTGTATTGCATATATTGTGTGCATTTATTAAAGTCCATCCATGTCATGCAATGCCCACAGAGGACAAAAGAGGGCATTGGGATCCCTGGAACTGGAGTTATGGACAGTTGTTAGCCACCATGTGGGTGCTAGGAACTGAACCTGAGTTCTCTGCAAGAACAACCAGTGCTCTTAACCACTGAGCCATCTCTCCAACTATTTCTAAGCCCAAATCTCTATTCCTTTTTGTAGCTCAGGGTCATATGTATTAAATTATCACAATGTCCGCCATAAATTTGTATAATTAAATAATAATTTTTAGGGGATGAGGGATGGCTCAGAAGTTAAGAGCACTGACTACTTACTCATCTAGAGAATCTCGGTTGGGTTCCCAGTACCCACGTGGCAGCTGTCTGTAACCTCAGTTTCAGGGGATCTGATGCCTTCTGCCTCTGCCAGCATTGCAAGACATGGGTGCAATTATAAACATTCAGGCAAGTCACTCATACACATAAATTAAAAATAAATCAAAAAAATAATTTTAGAATCCTCAACATCTAGCTTTCTTTTTATTCTCACATTTTTATATGACTGTTTTGCTTTTCTCTTAATAATCTATCTTATATCAACTTATCTTGTAGTCCAGCCAAAGGACCCAGAAAAGTGGAAGGAAGTAACTTCCTTTACCCATGTGAACTTTGTCCCACTGCCTGATATACATCTGCCAGTGTGGATATATGCATTGATGCATCCCTAGTCATCCACCAGCTGCCTTTCTGATGCACTCATCTTACATCCAGGTCACAAAGCACCGCCCACCTCTATTACTGAAGCATCAGTCAGCTTCAGCCAGCACTGGTCTTCCTCAGGCTTTAAAACATAGTAGAACTTGGGCCGGTGAGATGGCTCATCTGGTAAACGTGCCTGCCCCAAAGTCTGAGGACCTCTGTTCCATCCTGGGACTCACACAGTGAAAGAACTAAATTTGTAAAATTGACATCTGACTTCCACACACATGTACCCAACCTCACCCTCCTACATGGTCCCCCAAATAAATTTTGAAATGTAATATTTAAAAAAAAATGTAGAACTTATGGGGATCACATGTTCTACTTTGTATAGGGTATATCTATCTGCATTTACTCCGTGATCTTGTTTCCCAGTTTAATGAGATCCCTATGCTGACCAGATTTTCAACCTTTTATTTTCTTTAACCTCTATATTAAAGTTTTGACTTACAGTGGGTCTCAGTGAATGCTTCATGATAATAAGAATCCCGGGAGAATCAAACTCCAGTCCTTGCTTTCCTCCTTCAGGCTAAAGCACCTCAGACTCATCTTTAAATTAGAAATCCAAACAAGTGTACTTAAAATCCTAAGCATTGCCAATTGAAGATATAGGGCTTCTTTGCAGTGTCTCAATCTACAGATGAAAAGATTCCCTTCTCTACACCCAAGCAGATGACTGTTCTGCCTTTACTCTGACACTTTTCCTGATCTCTTAAAAAAAACTGGAAGGTTTTAAATAAAACAATCCATTGCAAACTTAATTAGCTCTGCAAAATGACCAATGGGCGTTGGGTGCCTCCATTTGTTTACTAAGTGATTTAGTGTACCAGTACTTACTGATGGATTATACATTAATCTGTCACACTGGGTGAGGAGCCTGAGATGAAAGATGAAGGCTCTGTGTGAAGGAGCTCATGCGTGTTCTCTAGGGCATCTGTAAACTCTCTATATGATGAGAGTCTGTCAGGACTGTGAATAGAACAGGATGTAATGAGCAGCAGCCAGTAGCAATCAACATCAGAACATCACAAGTTTAGGGTGAAGGTGGCAGAAGCATAAGAAGAAAAAGAGCATTTCTGTCAGAACAATACAAATAAAATTAGACTCTAGCTTTTAACGTTCCTGCAGTTTAATGCAGTATGTTTGTGAATGCTTGAAATCAAACTCAAACAGAGATTTCTAAAGAGTAGAATGGAGGAACTGAAAATTGTTCTCAAACTCGTTTGAAGACAAGTAGAAACTCTAATGAGAGAGGTTTCGTAGGTGCTGAAGGTCTCACAGTGAGTCATTTACAAAAACAGGCTCAGAAACCTAGTTTTGCACCTGCGGCACGGGCCTTTCAGAGCTGGAAACTGAAAGTGATTCATTGCTCGTGCTGTTTACAGCTGTAATACAGCCTTTCATGAGTAAACTGGGAAATCATAGAGAACAGAGTGGTGGAAAATGAACTGTAAAAACACAACAGAATAAATTCATGTGTATTTCACATGCAAGTTATGTCTCCTGATTTCTAAGATCTTTTATTTATTTATTATTTATTTTTATCTTTGTTTATATGACACTGTAAATCCTGATTTTTTATTTTTAATTTCTCTCCCCCCCCCCCCCCGGGGGGAGTGTGTGTGTGTGTGTGTGTGTGTGTGTGTGTGTGTGTGTGTGTGGTAGGGGGGAAGGCTGGCCTCAAACTCAAAACCATTTTCCTGCCCTCAGCCTCCCTAGTGCTGGGATTATAGGCATGGGCCTCCACACCATGCTAAAAATCTGAGAAAATTTTAAGTGGTCATAGCCTCCTGGTTACCTGTAGCTCAACATTTCCGCCTCCTCTGAAGAAGGGGAGTTTATGGACGATCCTTACACTGTGCTGTGTTTTGTACCACATTGAGCCAAACTACAGCATTCAGGTCTTTCTTCATTTTCAACTTAACAAAACAGCAGAGCTGCCAGTAAGGGTTTGTAAAAAATATTTTTGTTTATTTGTATGAATATTTTTTTGTGTGAATATTTTACTGACCATCTCTCTAGCCACACACCATAAGGGTTTTATGCAGAGCTGATTAGACTGAGAATTTGGAACAGAGGGTTTAAATCTTAGCAATGTAAGCAACCACAAGTTGACACCCTTGTTTCTAAATTTCATCAGCCATTTCATTTCTGGGAATATTAATTCCTGTCATGATAACCCTTATTCTCCCCTTATGGAAACACCACACCAGGAAATGCATGGCTGCACTCAACCATTACACCCACTTCTCTTTCCTGAGAAGTTTCTTTGACCATCAGAACCAGCAGCCCAGGCAGTAACTCACTGTCTTGTCTATGCAGGTCTTGACACCATGGCAGTCCTCTGCCTCAGCCACCTAAGTGCTGGGAATAGAGCATGCATACATGAGCTCAGAAGGATTGAGGACCATTTCCTCCTTAGACAATCCTTAACTAATGGCTCATGGATGTGTCTCAAATATCCCCCAAAGGCCCACATAATGTGATCTTGATCCTCAGGCTGTGGTGCTATTGGGAGTTAACAGGACCTTTAAAGGTGTGGGCCAGTGGAAGCATGTGAAGTCACTGGGAGCATTGTGCCCTTGAAAGGTACCGACACCCAGGAGCATCTTCTTCCTCTACTTTGCTTCCTGACTACCATGATGTGAGCAGCTTTGCCCTACCACATGGTTGCTGTCATGAAGTTCAGCTTCACCAGAGAGCCAAACAATGAAGCCAACTATGACCGAAACCTCAGAAACCACGAGCCAAAATAAACATTGCTTCCTTTTAAGTAGATCTTGAGTGTTTTGTCACTGCTAACTGAAAGCTGACACAATACCCATGTAGCACTAACCCTAGTCCTTCACCCTGCAGTGGGGTGATTCTGTGACTAAATTACTAAATTCTTACAATTCCCTTGCATGCTGAAGTTGTAATTACATAAAGTTGACTATGTTTTCCACGCCCCCCTTTTTTTTTGTCTTTTGAGACATGGTCTCCCTGTAGCCCCAGCTGTCCTGGAACTCACTATGTAGACCAGGCTGGCCTCGAACTCACAAAGATCCACCTGCCTCTGCCTCCCAAGTGCTGGGATTAAAGGTGTGCACCACAACGCCCGGCCTCTTCCCCTTTTCTTAACCTACTCGATGACAATGTCTTCTGAATTCGCCTCCAAAGTAAGCCAGCTGTTCCCAAATCTTTGCTCTAGTGTTTGCCTTTAGGAGAATCCAAAATTTGACATGCCCATCCAAAAGATTTAGAAATTATTTCCCCAAATATTGGTTTCTCCCTAAAAGAAATTATGATGCATATTAAGATAATATATTTTCTACCATGCTAAAGGTACACTTTTCAGGAAGATTTGTAAACAACTTGGTCAGCTATTTGTGAGGAGGAAGTTCGGTACAAGTGCTAAGTAACTGAGGTGTGCCGATTTATCCTGGTCCCCTCATTAAGACAGACTTTATGTTAGAGCATTCATGCTGGGGAATCGTGAATCTGCAAGAGGTAACAAAGCATAAGTTGAAAATACCATGCAGTATATACTCCAGTTTGTGCTTCTCAAAGAAGTCTGCTTTAATTCAAAGGTGAAACTGAATAGTCACAACTTTTTGCTTTTCATCTTTGCAACAGTTTAAGAAATAGTAATGCAGTATTTGCTATGTGCTCAACACGACTGGGCTCCTAAGAAAGAGGTGCCTTGAAGGTGTTCATACCCTACGCAGTGGACAGATATAACAATCCTGTGTGTTGAGTGCTCCACAAGAAGGAGTCACAGCACAGTGGTAACAAGTGTTTGGTCCCTGCTTAAGCTAAATGCTTAACAGGCTCCCTAGATGAAAAGATCAAAAGCACGTCCTCCTAGGAGAAGGGTGACACCACTCTCTTCTCCCGGACACTTCTGAAATTGCCCTGGAAAACTTGAGTTACTACTCTTGTGAACAGAAGCCATAATTCATGTACAGATATAACCAAGATATTTTACAATGTCAGAACTCAGAAGGATTGAGAGACCATTTAATCCATTTCATGAGGGACGTAAAGGTTAATAGAACATCTCAGGGTCATGTGGCAAAACCATCCACTTCATTATGGTTGCCTTTAATGTCCAGGACTTCTAATATCACACCCACTCCCACAAATCTTACTCCTATACACAGTCAAAAAAGTGGGGACTTTAGAAAAAATGGAGCACAATATTTAGTTTCCTTAGAGCTTCTCTTGGGAAGAAGGTACCCAGAGTAATTGAACCATTTAAAATATTGTGGAAACAGTGTATGACATAGTGGAATTGCATTTAGAATACCAGCTTAGAGCCCACAGATTACTCTCTCAGGAAGACAACAGCAAGACTGCCTTTATGTTGAATAAGACGCTGATTTATATCTGCAGTTTTCCAAGGATTTTGCTATTTTCCTCATTCCTTTTATGGAATTTCACACTGAAGACTTCATAAAAAGACAAAAAAGTTCTGAAGTTTTCCTTCATGGTTAGTTTAAAAGAGAGGAAAGTACAGTGGCACCTGCCATTAAAGCTGTTGCTTTGGGGAGTTGTGGGGGTCAAGGTTACATGCATCTAGAAAGAGACTCTTTCCAGCTTAGGAATCGGGGAAGTAACTGAATTTCCAGTCCTTTTCAGGATGTGCACTGACTATAGTGTGAGACACCTGGGCAAGCATTTTACCTAAAAAAATGGGGTGCAACATTTACCAGAGAAATTCAGGGAGAAATATGGGGCAGGAGGAATCGTCTGATGCTGCTTTTAAAAATGAGTTGGGGAGTTGGGTATAGAGAAAGCTTTTTCTTTGTTTATGAAGCAGGTCTTAGATTTTTTTCAAGATATCTCAAAGTTTCTGTATTAAAACTCTCGTATTCTTTTCAGAGAGTTTACAGTGTAAAATCTAAATGGGATGGAGTTGGTCAGCTTGATGGTCACTAAACCAAAGATGGACGCATGAGTCTGGGAGAAGAGAAGAATATATTAATGAAGTACTGGATTTTGGCAGTGAGAAGGTGAGCATTTGTCTAGAGGCAATTGTGAATGATGATGTAAAATGTTTAGCTTGCAAATTTGAAGTGGTATCAGTTTATTAAGTCATATGCCAGCAAATCAGAATTACAGATGAGCAAGCAGTCATGTAGGAAGTATCAAGTTTGAATGTTCATTCTACAATTACAGGTAAATCAGTAGAGACAATGCAAATACCCAGAGGGTCAGAATCAGGCTCTACTTATAGCTAGGTAAGTAGGCAACCAATATCATCTTGTTGAATCCATTTTATTGTGATCCAGTGTGAATGGTGGGCTGAGAACGCAAAAGGACTTTCATTCCAGTGATGGAGGATGTTAAAGATGAACTAATAAATTAGATGCTGGAGAAAGTTCCATATCAGAATACTGTCACTGGTTACAGCTAGAGAGTATATTAGAAAAGGAGTATGTGAGCAGGTAGATCAGAGAAGCCACCACAGAGAATGAAATGATTGACTCATATCAGGAAAGGAGATGCATAGGAGCAGTGTGAGGACATGGACATACGTGGTACAATGAGGAGCCTGCATATAGGCAGTGGCATGATGCAGTGTCCCACCCCTGGAGAGTTTTACAGCATTTGATACTGTCAAAGAGAAGAATGGAAGCCTAAGTGAATGGGTAG
The DNA here is from genome assembly GCF_000622305.1 of Nannospalax galili. Taxonomy (NCBI): domain Eukaryota; kingdom Metazoa; phylum Chordata; class Mammalia; order Rodentia; family Spalacidae; genus Nannospalax; species Nannospalax galili. The sequence continues at coordinate 1,171,684 of NW_008329031.1, forward strand.
GCAAGTAATGTTGGCAAGGGGTGTGATGGCAGAGGTAGACTGGAGACAGATGGAATTGTCTTTGTAGATGGAGTCTGCTGCTGACTAGCTTGCCTTGCTGCCAGTGAAAGGCTCAGCACCATTAGTGGATTTTTTACGGCATGCTGTGCTCTGATTGGTTTCTGAGTTTTGTAACTGTCACGCTGTCTAGAAAGTAAGGAATGCTGGTCTCTGAGCTACAGAGTCATGGAAAAGGACCATAAACACACACAATGAACTAACTATTCCTGGTCAAAAAAGGTGAAGGTGAAAGATGCTTGACAATACAAAATAGAGGGATGGGTGCCAGATCAGTAACATGCTCTGATGTGATGCCATATAAACTCATTTCTCCAAGTTGTATAGGAACTTTGCCTTTACAAAGCTTCATGTATCTGCAGATGGTTGAATAGTTTGCCTCACAAATTACCATTTATGTAGAACTTCAGAGACTATTCTGTTACTATATCTGAGTATAGAATGGATTAGGTACATTGGAATTAAAAAAAGTTTATTCAGCTTATCATTGTGAAGGGTGGGACATTCAAGAACATGAAGCTGTATCTGGTGGGGCCCTTCCTGATGGAGGCACTTCTCCACACAGTCTCATGGGGAAATGCGAGGCAAGCTTCTTTACTTGGGTCTCTTCTTTATAAAACCAGCAATCAGTCATGAGCACCTGCATTCACGTTCTCATCTAATCCTAATTATGCCTCAAAGTCCCCACCTTCAAATACCACTAATGTCCCTTTGGAGATTAAGTTCTAAGTGCACCTACACCATAACAGTGACGTTTGGATGTAGAGGATTTATAGGTATATTTAGTAACGATGAAATCATACTGGATCACAGTGGACTCTAGAAGTGGTGCGTATTTATAAGATGAAAACAAGGGACTACAGAGATGGCACAGTGGTTAAGAGCTATTGCACAACATCAGAGTTCAGTTCCCAGCACCCACAGAAGTTTGTTCACAACTGCATGTAATTTCAACTCCAGGAGATCTGACACCCTCTTCTGGTCTCTGGGAGCACCTGCACACATGTGGCACATATAAACTCATGAAGGTACACACACATACATACAAAGAAATCACAGAGAGTGACTCAGAAGCTATGAGAAGATGAAGGCAGAGGTTACAGAGAAGTAGCAGCAATCTAAGAGGGACGAAGGGCTAACAGAAGCCACTGGAAGCTGGAAGAGAAGCCCTGGGCCAAACTTACTCTCAGTGTTGCTGGATTGAACCAACTCTGCTCACAGTTTGATTTTAGACTTGTGAACGAGGGCAAAATTTTCTTTTGTTTTAAGCTATTGTTTGTAGTGATGTTATAAAGAGCTAGGAAACAATATAGAGTCAAAAATATTTAAATAAGTTGAGATGTTTAATAATTAGTTGTCAGGAATTCTAGCATATTTGTCATTTCATCAGTTCTTCATTTGATGTTGCTATCGAATATAAATTATAATTCAACGCCTAGTGATTTTGAAAGGCATTGAGATTTTAAAAAATGTTTGCAGTTTGAGCTATGATGGTTAAGGTTTCTTGATGTAAGTGTCTGGCACATCGCAGGCTGATATCCTAATTAACATACCACTGACAACAACTGAAAATGATAGATAACATAATTAAAATATGTGTGGACGAGCTACCAAAATGTCCAGGAATCATCAGATTCCAATGAAGCAAATACGGAGCTACAGACTGCAAGCGAGTTCAGAGGTCAGTGTTCAACTTGGAGACTGCTGCCGAGTTTGTGTTACGGTCACTTTCTGATTTGAGGGCGGTGAACGGCGTGAGGTTGGGGCATGAGATAATTTAGGATCCCCCAGAGATGGAGAGTACGAGTTTTTCAGAACATCAAGACCCTACAGGACAACTATAGAGAAAGGCTGAAAAACAAATTACTCCTAGAATAAAATAAGTCACCATCTTAATTTTGAGAGGTTAACACATACAAAGTTATCATTAAATTTCTTGGCATTTTTCTTCTGGCCAGTTCATGGCCTGAATATACTATGTTTGTGGGAGCTCAAAAATTTCAAATCCATTATTAATTTTTTTTTTGTGACAGAGTCTCACTATGTAGCTCTGGCTGGCCTGCAACTTACCATATAGACCAGATTGGCCTCAGACTTACAGAAATTTGCCTGCTTCTGCATCCTGAGTGCTGGAATTAAAAATGTGCACCACATAATTATTTTTATTTTATTTTTTACATTTCTTTTTGATTTATTTTAATGTGTATGAGTGTTATAACTGTATATGTATAAGTGCACCTGTGTCATGAAGTGCCCATGGAGGACAGAAGTGGGCATCATATCCCCTGGAACTGGAGTTACAGGTGGCTGTTAGCTGCCACGTGGGTGCTGGGATTCGAACCTGGGTCTTTTCCAAGGACAGCTAGTACTCTTAACCACTGAGCCATTTCTCCAGTCCCCAGATAATTTTATTTTTAATCTGTGCATATGTGTATGTCTGTGTGTGGGTTCGTGCATGTGTGACTGCAGCTCTTAACCACTGAGCCATTTCTCCAGTCCAATCTGTGCATATGTGTATGTCTGTGTGTGGGTTCGTGCATGTGTGACTGCAGATGCACGTGCAGTACAGAAGAGGGTATTGGATCCTTCTAAGCTGGATTTACAGGTAGTGGTGAACTGCATATTGTGGGTGTTGGGAACTGAACTCTGGTCTCTGTAAGAGCACTATGAATTCTCAACCACTGAGCCACCTCTTGAGCCCTGGTCATTTAATTTTAAAGTGGGTCTAGGTTGAAGCAAAGCCAAGCCCTCTCCTAGGAGCAGTGTATGTGCAGGTGACACATACTTGTAATCCCAGTAACCTCGAAGCTGAGGCAGGATATTTGACACCAGCTTGGGATGCAGTGAGATTAATCTAAAACACAGAGAAGCAAGCCAAGAACTAGAGCTCCCTGAAGGACTACACCTTCAATCAGGCCTTGAGTGATTTGAACTGATAAGGTTTATAGAAATATTAGCTTACAGCATAACAAACCAACAATCACACACACACACAACACACACTCACACACACACATACAGACACACACACACAGAGAGAGAGAGAGAGAGAGAGAGAGAGAGAGACCACAGCATAACAAACCAACAATCACACACACACATACAGACACACACACACACAGAGAGAGAGAGAGAGAGAGACACACACACACACACACACACACACGAGAGAGAGCCAGGAAGAGCAAATCCTCAAATGTTTCAGATATTAGAATTACCCATTCAGAAATGTGATGGTAAGTTTTAATTGTTAATTCGCCACAATCTAGAATCAAAGGCGGTAAGATAGTCAGTGCAGACTGTGGGCATGTCTATGGGAGATTTTTTGACCTGGGTTAACTGAGGTGGGAAGACCTACCCTGAATGTGGGTGGCACAGTTTCAAGGGCTCATCCCTGGACTGGAAATGGGTCAGAAAATGAATTGAGTGTGGAGGAGTGAATGTGTTCATTCTCTCTGCTTCTGACTGTAGATATGATATGACTTGTTGCTCCAATTCCTGCTTTTACTTCTTTACAATGGTGGATGGAGGCCTGGAATTGTCTGATGAATAATTCAGCCCTTTATCCTTTAAAGTTGCTTTTATCTGGGTATTTTACCACAGCAACATCAAATGAAACCAGAACAAGGAAAAAACTTGTATGCATAAAGTTTTTCAACAGCTAAATGAGACCGACATAAACAAATTTTAGGGGGCATAAAATTGAGCAAAAATGTCTGGAAAAGACCCCTCCCCCCACCAAAGACTTCTGGAAACAAGCAATTTGAAATCTAACAACTTAAGGGTGAATTGGAAAAGAATTAATGAATTTTGAAATAGATGTGAAAATTACTCAACAGTTGCATAAAGCTGAGAGAGATGAGCAGAAGGACAGCGTGAGAAGTGTGAGCAGGACTCTAATTGGAATTATTAGGCATTATTGAGTTTCCAAAATAAAATATTGGAATAAACAAGAGGCAAAGCTAGTAGGAAAAATGCCTAAAAATTTGCAAGAACTTACATAACATAAAATAAAGAATGAAAAATGTGAAGAAAATTTTAAAGATGTTTTGTGATTTTTACTTTTTGGTATGAGTATTTACTCTCATGTATGTAGGTATGTATATGTGCACCATATGCATGCATTGCCTCTGGAGGCCAGAGGGACATCAGATACCCTGAAACAGGAGTCACGGATGGTCATAAATCACCTGTGGGTGTTGGGAACTGCACCTGGGTTCTTTGCAAAAGCAATCAGTGCTCCTAAACATTGAACCAACTCTCCAGTCCCAAATGTGAAGACATTTGAAGATTTAATGAATCTTTAGATTCAGGAAGCCTAAAAATTCTAAGCTGCATAAATAATACTTCTAAAAGTTTGATAGTGAAACTATATAACACACACAAAAAAGAAAATGGGCCATAAATGTAGCCACATAGAATAGGAATGGCTGTGAATAAAACTAGTTTAACAGCAAAGTTGTCAACAGCCAAAGGGAGGGGAGAACTTAATGATAAATATCTTAGAAGAACTGAGGGAAGAATGCCTGTCAACTCAGAATTTTTAAAGTTTATTTTATTTGTTATTTTTATTTTATGTGTATGAGTGTATTACCTGAATGTATGTAAGTGCACCTGTGTTGTACAATGTCCATGGAGGTCAGAAGAGGGTGCTGGAGTCCCTGGAACCTGAGTTAGGGACAGTTGTTAGGCATCATGTGGGTGCTGGGAATTGAACCCATGTCCTCTGCAAGAACAGCCAGTGCTCTTAACTGCTGAGCCATCTCTTTTTTTTTTTCAACAATAGTCTACATTTAAGGAATTATTTCAAGTATATGGGGGAAATAATCCATTTCAGACAGAAGGTCGTAAGTGAAAGCTGAGTTGATAAAGAAATAATTGTTTTGGTATACCTAAACAAACACCATAATGGAGTCATATGGGCTTAAAAGAAGAATCAAAATACACAGAAATACTAATGTGTATTTTTGTGGTCACTAATGTGTGTTTTGAGAGGGAGAGATGATCAGAGTTAACCTGATTAGTGCTAGGCTTTATTCTTTATGCCTACTAACACTTCTGGAATAACTCCTAAAAGACTATAAAAGCACACGTACAGATTACACACATGTAGAGGACAAAAGAAAATGATTAAAAAAATCAGTCAAGGGCAGGAGACATAGCTGATGGAGTTAAGGTGTTTGCTGCCAAGGACCAGGGCTCAATCTCTGGGACCCATGTCATAGGAGAGGAGAACCAACTCCCACAGGTCGTCCCCTAACTGCCTCATGGGAGCTGTGGAAAATGCATAAACCCACTCCTGCCAAGAAAGTAAAAAAGTAATAAAAATGAAAAAATCAATTAGTCAAAAATCAAAGGAAGGAAAAGAAATTAGCAAAGCCAGCACAAATAATATCGGATCGTGAAATTAACAGCAAGAATATTACAGATTATAATAAATAAAAAGAGCTAAGAATTTTATGAAAAAAAAAACAGTGTCACTAAATGCAGCGTGCAGGACTGGAGGGATGGCCCAGGGGTTAAGAGCACACTGGCTGCTCTTGCAGATGACCTAGGTCCGATTCCCCGCACCCACATGGTGGCTAAGAACCACCTATAACTCCAGTTCCAGGGGATCTGACACTTTCTGACCTCTGAGGACATTTCATGACACAGGTGCACTTACATACATGTAGGCAATAACACCACCCCCGGCACAAATAAAAATAATAAGTATTAAAATAATAAATGCAGTGAGATATCTAAATGAGATTCTAGAGAAGGAAAAGAATATTAGTGGGAGAACTGGTAAAATTCCAAAGATGTCTTCAGTTAACAGTTCCAGTTCATGCTGATTTTCAGCTTTGACAAACATTGTTAAGCCATGTGTTTATGTGAAAGGAGACAAAGGAGCATATGTTGGAGCTTTACCACACTTGTTTTCTCTAAGACTAAATTTTTTTCAAAAATGTATCATTAAAAAAAAGATAGTTCCAAAGGATTTGAATCGATTTTGAATCAATTCTAGCTCTCTGTGCTTACAAGACACATAACAAAATAAAGACTAGAGGTCGTTGAAAGAATGAGAATGGAACATTGTATATGAAGCCAGCAATTTCCAATAACATAAATGTATTGTTGCTGTCACAGCATATCAGAGAACATGGTACAAAGTATTACTTAAAGAGTCATTCCACATGATAAAATAAATCAAATGTCAAGACTGATGAAAATAAAAAACGTAAACTCTAGGTATAAAATAGCATGGTGCTGGACGTGGTGGTGTACGCCTTTAATCCCAGCACCTGGGAGGCAGACAGAGGCAGATCCCTGTGAGGTTGAGGCCAGCCTGATCTCTGTAGTGAGTTCTATGCCAGCTGGGGCTGCAGGGAGACCCTGTCTCAAAAAGACAGAACAAAAAACATGGCTTCAACATGAATAAAACAATGCTAGACCTATAAAATAGGAATATCCACTACCATATGAAAATTTAATACCTGTCTTTCAGTATATGACCCATCAAGCAGGCAGCAGTCATAATAAGCATTGTTAATTGGGCCAGTGCAATAACAACCTTAACCTAACAATCTGATCTTATGAGAAACACCGTGTTTAACAATTTTGCAGTATTTTCAAATTTTGAACATTTGGGATTGTTCTAGTTACCTGTTATTGATTTGTAGCTTTAATTGATGGTTAAGAAAGAATTAATCCTTCAAAATTTGTTGAGCTCTTTTATGGCTTAGCATGAAGTCAATTTTGGTAACTGTCCTGTGTAAGCTGGAAAAGAACATATGGATTGTTTACACCCAGTTCTGAGGGAAATTCCTAGTTAGAAAGTTTTCTATTAAAAACTGTGGATGAATGCTAATTCAATAACATTCATTTTATGAAGTTGGAAAAAGAAAAGTTGAATAAGGATTGTTGGTTTTTTTTTTCTTTTCTCTTAATGTTAGAGACTAGAGCATTCCCACAATTCTTTGATAAAAGTTCATGAGAGAAAAGTAACCTGAAAATATGATACTAGGGTCAGATGACCCTGCCCAGAGAACACTGAGACAGTACTACTCACTGAGAGAGCTGTGGGGACATCATGGGGTAGGGGTGAGACTACTCTACCATGCTAGAGGTTGGGGAAAGACCTAATGGGTGGATTTAAACTGAGCTATCAGGGTCATCAGGATTCATCTAGATATAAAACCTTTAGTGTACAACTCTGAAGGACATAGTACTCAGGGTGAGATTTGTTCTCTTTGCTTTAGTACTGTTGGTAGGAGAGAGAGACAGAGAGAGGGAGGGGAGAGAGGGGAGAGAGGGGGAGGGGAGGGGAGAGAGAGACAGAGACAGACAGAGACAGAGAGAGAGAGACAGAGAGAGACAGAGAGGTCCTTTGCGGACAGAGCAGGGCTGGCCAGCACTTTCTCATTGACAAGACTCCTTTTACCTTTTAACTACTGTGAATTCATGAGTCAAAACTGTTTGCTGCATTTATTCCGTGTTAAGAAGGGGATGGAAACGAGGTGATCAATCAGGACTTTGTTTCCTAGCAGCTGATTATAATCGTCCGGATGTATATATGCCTGATTGAAATTGTTCATGATTGAAGATTGAAGATCGCTGAAGCCTGCTGGTTTCATGGAAACTTAATCAAAGATTTGATGCAGTGATAGAGCATGTCCTGGCCTAGGAAGCAGAGGACTCTAACTCTTGCCTCCAGTTCTGCTAGGACGGGCTATGACAATTGAACCACTGTCATCTCTGTGCCTCCATTTAACTCATCTTAATAAGAGGGGTGCAGTTCTGTAATCAGACCCTTTATAGCTGGCCAAAATTTCCACTTTTCTTCCTTAGAGGGTTAAAAAAATGGGAAAAAAGGTTGTCCTGCATGTTGGGTGCTGGACAACCAGATGGCAGCTGCTGATGGTGATAACAGCAACCAAAATAGATAACATCTGCTAACTATCTAAGTCCTATCTACACACCTCCCAAAGCTTGTTGCTATAGCCATCACAACAGACCCTCGAAGTGTTAAATATTCTTGTTTTCATTTTTTACAGTCAAGAACCTGAATTGAAAAGAAGTAACTTGGTGTGATGGTTAGTGTTAGCTTCCTTTGGGCATGCTGGTGGGGGATTATCTTAATTGCATTAATTGAGGTGAAAGACCTGCCCACTGTGAAGGGCACCATTCCCTAGCTGGGATCCCAGGCTGCATAACTGGTCTTAGGAATCTGAGTAGCAACATGCAGCCTTTTCTCTCTGTTTCCTGAATGAGGAAGCCATGTGAGCGGCCAGGGCAGAGTAAGAGAAACAGCGTTCACTCCCCGCTCCCAGATCCTCTTTTCCTCTTGCTGTAGAGATGAAAACCAACTCAGTAAAAATTACTTAAAGTAGAGGTAGGAGGGAGAAATTAGCACTTACAAGGATACATTTTTTATATGCCTAATACAGAACAGAAGATATTCATGAAAGCTGGTAAAATGCTTTGCCACTGAGCGACATAATCCAGCTATAGAAGAGAAAATCTTCCAAATTCAAACCTCATTATCCATAAAAGGATTTTCATTAGTGCACAAAAACAATTATGAACTTCATTGCATTAGGTCCACTGATAGAAAAAATCCTTGTCTTCCTATTGCTGAAGACAGGACATACTTCAGACACAGAACTCGGTGCGATGGAGCTGCAACTGACCTGGAAGCTTCCTCCCTGAAGTCTAGCTCTCATAGAATTAGGGGATACTCTGCAAGCTGATGGGAGAATATCAAAGGTCCAATCCTAGTTTTAATGGTGCAGTGGATCTGCAACTGACCTGGAAGCTTCCTCCCTGAAGTCTAGCTCTCAGAATTAGAGGATACTCTGCAAGCTGATGGGAGAATATCAAAGGTCCAATCCTAGTTTTAAAGCCTAATCACAACAAAAATGACCAGTACAGCAAAGCATCTCCCTTGGTACAGCAGTGGCACTTCTATCTTGGGGGTGATCAACAGCTATCTAGTTGGACTTAAAGTGGCTCAGTTGGAGAGAACTCATGGGTAGTACTGTAAACATGACCAAATAAACAGGGCAGGAGAGGTCACAGGTCCTAGAGAAAATCCTACAACTGCCACATTCCAAGGCTAACATAATTTCTTAATGTGTGCTAAATGTGCATCTTATATTTACAGACAAGTATACCTGTCACCACTCATCAAAGAGCGTCTGCTTGCAACAGATGGAGACTACTACGTAGTGCCACAATTAGTCAAACACAGAGAAGGTCTGTGAGATGCCCAGCCATAAGTGACACACCTACAGGATCCTACCTCTACACCTAAGGATCACAGAACATAGCCAAACAAGGATACAGCAAATTTTAGTGCATCTTTCAACTCTAACCAGTGAAGTTTACTCATGCAACAGAGGGCGATGCATACAGAAGGCCACAATTGACCGAAGTGTAGAGAGTATGAGACTTCAGAGTGTATGTCCCTGAACAAGACTTCTATATTAAACTTCTGCCACTCAGGGCTCAGGGACCATTGTGGAAGAGGGGGCAGAAAGACTGTAAGCGCCAGGGGTGGTGAATGACCACAAGGAAAGAGTTTTCCAGGGAATGGAAACTTGCTCATGTGAACATACTGCAATGGTGAGAGCATGTGCAAGATCCATGCAATCTCAAATTAGACAAAAACCCAGCATAAAAGTAGGGAAATGGGTAGGAAGCCCTGATCTTAGCTGATCACTGCTGGATGAGGGAGAGCTGGTCTTCTTTAAGGAAGTGATGCTAGATAGGCTGAGCAGGCTCCAGTGGATGAACTCACACTGAGGGACACCTGGGGCAACAACTTCAGTTGATAGGCCTTAACATGCATTACAAAACGCTTGAAATCTGGTGAAGGCACCATGAGGGTGTGCAGACAGGGGAGGTATTTAAATACGTTGAAGATGCATTGTATGAAATGCACAAAACATCATTAAGAATATATATTGTCATAAAAAAATTTCCTATCTCAATTTGGCTTCTGACCTCAAGAAAGTGTGGATCTGACTGTCAAAGTGAGCTCTTGCACAATCACAGACACTTGCCCGCATAGTTTAGAGAGATTGCTATCAGAATAAATAATAGGAAACTGCATAGAAAATCTAAATTTGTACACAAATGGAATTTGAACTGAAGTAGGGGTGATTGATAGCGGGAACTGGGAGTGTTGTGATAATTGTACTTTTGTTGAGACAAGATTTTCTGGCTTCCTTCATGAATAGGAAAGACCCTTACCCGGGATCTTTGAGGTCCTTGAAAACCCAATACTATTAGTTCAACTGTATTGCTTGGATGAAAATCAATTTCTTGAGGTTGTCTTGAACTGCACCCAAATTCTTCTGGAACAATACCAGGCAGCTAATTATGCAAAAGGAAAATAAGTATGATAAACCCTCAATAAAAAAACAAGAATCAAAATGAAACAAAAAAACAAAAAATTAGACTTTCAGAAAGATCATCTCAATTAAAAACAGAGTCACTGTGTCAGAATTATTCAATCATTATCCTGTTTATTCAGGATAATAATAATAATAGGGAATAGTGACTAAAGGTATTAGGCTTAGAATGAGAAAAAGCTAGTCTTTATCCCAGCCTGGCCTTGAATGAACTATTGACTCTCTTGAGCTCAGATTTCTTTACCTATAAATGAGATTGCTAATAGTACCCATCTTGTAGAGTCATCATAAGATCAAATCAGATAACAATATCATTAAAAACTCTGAATACAAGCAATTAGCATTGATAAGCTATTATCTTTATGTGTCCCAGAGAAACAACTTCAGTGAATAATGTGGAAGTTCAAAAACTATAACTAAATAAATTTTATTTCCATCCAGATTCACTTCTTCCTATTTTGGGATTATGATCAATTTAGAACTTTGAGATTTAAAAGTTAAAGTTGTACATTTTTCTTGTATAAATTTTATTTTTTTACCACTGAAACTATTTTCCTCTCCTACATAGAAGAATATGGGGTAATATCATGTTCCCCAGCAGAAGGGTTGTATACCACTTGGCTGTCCATGCGGCTCAACATTCCTCTCTCAGAGTTAAAAGTTTCTTTCATTACTGACCTGGGAATAATGAGTCATGAAGTCAGCTGGCAGACTGGCTGGCTTCTTATTTGATTTTCTCTTCATGCTGAAAAGATGTCCCCAAAGCAGCATCTTCCAAGGTTGCAGAGATGGCAGAGGGATTGGAGGAAATTCTGCCTCTTTTATGGGCTTCCATGTTGGTTTCCAATTTTTTTTTTTTTAAAGAATGGATTATTGGTTTTATTGGTGTTTAGTTTTTTAAGCTCTTTGTATATTCTAGACACTAATCCTCTGTGAGATGTATGACTGGCCAAGGTTTTCTCCCATTCTGTAGGCTGCTTCTTCACTCAATTGACAGTTTCCTTTGCTGTACAGGAAAAGAATACCCAAAATTCATTACATGCTTAAGGCACAGTCATACTAAAGTCTGGTTTCTAATTTGAGTGATGGTTTTATCAGATAATTTACACTGAAGCCTGCTTTGAACTATAAGTATTTGCAACACTAATCACACCTAGCTAAGATGCACTGAGTTCTTCAGGAATTTCCTTATTTAATTTTCGTGTATAATACCAGCAACCCTCATTTAATGAGTGAGAAATAGGCTTAGTTAAGTTAATCATTTGTTCAAATCACACTGTTCAGTAGATCTATTCATCAAATTTATCGAGAGTGCTTGAACTTGTGAAAGGCTCAGTGAGATTTGAAGACACATGAAGTGGAACCTTTGTCCCCTGGGACCTTGTACTCTGACAGCAAGAAGCGAGGCACACACAAGCTCAGTCTGATTGATGGATGCAGGTGGGGAGCATTATTTTTTGCTATTCTGTCTTGCTTACAAGTCCATACCTTATAGGTCTTCCATCAACCATTGCCTCTCATGTGCAGGCACCTCTCTATTTGTCCCTGCCTCTCCCTAGACAGTGTCTCCCTCTAGTTCTTCTCTTTCTTCCCATCAGCAACTCTTGCAAAAGCTTCGGGACTCAATGTGGAGGTTATATCTTCTAGGGACTCACCCTTCAGCCTGCTTGGCTCCTTCCATTCTGCATTCTCACAGTCCAGGGAATACTACAAAGTTAAGCTGATGGCAGAACATCCCGTCACAAGAGAAAATCTTTCAGAGGATGGTAGATTTTGGTACGTAGGCTTTGTGAGACTTTGAGGATTGCTGGAGCACAAGATTGGAAGAAAGGAGATTAAATGCTTTGTAGTCTTGTAGTCGTGAACTGTTTAACTTTGGACTCCATACAATAATTACAAAATGGTAACTCCTATCACAGAAGAACTGTGCTTTTTCAAATGAAAAAATCTATAAATTACTTCTTACCTAAACTTCATATGTAAGAAAAGAACTTCGAAGAGCTATACATAGTAGTGTGAAAATTCTTTTAAAATCTTGATTAAAGAGAGATAAATCAGTTAAAGAGTGGGGGACATCCTCTAATGAATGAAAGCACAGAGTACTCACATTTTTCTTTCTACCTTTCTGATCTTCCCTTCTTATAATTTCCTTCACAAATTCTCTGGGAAATCTTGATTCAATCTCTTGACAATTTCTCTATCAGAGGTCCAGGCAAGTTACTGCAAAGGCCTTACTTACACAGATGCATGTACTACCTTTATTCATGTATTTTTTAAATGACTAGATCCAATGAATTTGACAAAATTCTTTGTTTTTCCTTGTGCACACTTGTGACTACTAGGGGATGTGATCATTTTGGAGCCACAGGTATGAAGTTCCAGAATGAATCATTCACCTGACAGTCCCTTGAACACCCTGCTGAGCTGGGAACCTGCGTGAGCAGATGCGGGGAGTGAGGGGCAGTGCTGACATCTAACTGTTCTCTTGGCTCACCCTTTTATGCTTTCTGAAAGGTTTTCTAAAACAGTCAAATGGAAAGTGATGAGGAGTGAGTTACAAATGGTGATTGCAGTAATGTTCCTACAACTTTGATATTGTAACTGAGTAGACAGAGACAATCTATCCTTTCTGCAGTATCACAGAGATACTAGCACATCAATGTTTATTTAGCACTGTTCATAACAGCTAACTTAGGGAACCAACATAGGTGCACAACCACAGGGGAATAGGTAAGACAATGTGGAATATATATGTGAATATATATATATATATATATATGTGTGTGTGTGTGTGTGTGTGTGTGTGCGTGTGTGTGTGTATGTATGTGAATTTTTTTTCAGCCATCAAGAATTATGAAGTTGTATTATTTGCAGGAAAATGGATGCTACTACAGAGAATCATATTAGGCAATTTAAGCCAATCAAAAAGATAGGTGTGTTTTATGACATTTGTGGCTCCTAGATTTTATATAGATCCATAAAACCATGTGTGTATAAATGACATAGAGATATGAGTGCAGCTGCCTAAGAGAACAAAAGGGACCAACAGAAGAGGGGGAGGCCAGGGAGGGTAGGGACATGAGGGCATACGCTCAACATGCAATATATACATATATGAAAATTAAAAATAATAATCAAAAAGTGTAATTTATACTGGTCATTTAAGACCACACAATTGTTAAGCTACATGCATTCATTGTGTCAAAACTCAAAGACTGGAAATAACCACTGTAATGTGCTGCATTTGAAAATGTGGGGGCACTTGAAAGAATTCAGCTAATATTCCCTGCCTGGCTACCTCTATGTGAATAGTAATAGCACATTACACGGATGGTAGCTCTGTGCTTTGAACATTTCCTTCAAGATTTGTTCAAAAATGTCATGATGAAATCTAACACCTTGCATGTTAATTTTAAAAAATGATAGAAAATTATCTTCATGAAGTTCAGTAGATAAAAGGACTTTGGGTACAAAATTCTTTTGTTATCAAAAAGAACACAAGGTATTTCCAAGCATCCATCTAATGCCAATCCTGTATTTTATTTAAAAAGAAAAATGCAAAATCATTCTTAGTACAGAAAAAGAATGGACAAGAAAAGGCTCCAGAGATATGGTGGGTAACTTCCTTCTTAGAAACTACCACGGTTCTTGTACATTAATAAGCCACCTCTTAGGAAGAGATACGCAGGATGAAGCATATCAATTTTTATGGTTTAACAAAAGAAGGAAGAAAATCTCACGGGGCTTGAAAGAAATAGCCTAGTAACTTATTGTGGAATTGAATTTGAGATAAGGTGGTTCTATCTCAGATACCAGGCACAAAGTTATTATTGTTTTTTGACCAAACTACTAAAAAAGTCTTTTCTTATAAGTCAGTCTTGAAACACAGAATCCAAAGAGAGAATTAGAGTTAAGCTTCTGCCTGTAAAGAAATACTGCAAAAGATGTTGCAAAGACTTTAAAAAAAAACACCACAAAATTGTATGTACTTTCTGTAGTCTTTGCCAGACAAGGTTATATTTTTATATTTCTCAATGGTGCGTGTCCACACCCAGCTGCACTACTTCATGGACTGGTGATGAGACCCTGAAAGAACTCAACAGTGCAATTTCATAAGCTATGCTGGAAATTGGTGAATTTTGAATTCTCTCTTTATCATATTGAACAGTGACCTTGGGTAAATTGCTCAGTTCATCTTGTGTCACTTTGAAATACATTATAATGTGGAGCCAATGTAATGTATTTGCCTCATTCCAACGCAAGCCTCTCTCCTTTACTGAGCCCACATGGAAACTCTTACCTCTCAGTGGAAGTGACCAGAGTCCACAGAGGAGTGGACAGCATTCGCTACCCTTGATAAAGAGGAGAGAAAATGTGCTTTGAAGACACAGCCTTAAGTTCAGTATCAGCTGCTGATTTATGAAACAGTTATCTCTGCTTTTTACAGTTCTTAGGAGAGTATGGAGAACATATCTAAATGCTCAGTTAGAGTCACTGAAAATACCAAGATATTTGGTTCAACATCATTTCTTAAGTTTCTGTGAAATGACTTTAGATGAGATATTTAAATTATCTGTGAGTGACTAGATTGTTCTCCACTATGCTGGTGGGCCCCATCCAGTCATTTGGAGAGTTTGTTGGTTGGTTAGTTGGCTGGTTTTATTAAGACAGGGTCTCATTATGTAGCTCAGGATGCTCTCAAACTCAGGGTGGTCCTCTTGTCTCAGTCTCCCAAGTACTGACATTATAGGTCTGTACCACCACAGCTGTCATCACCTGATGGCCTTCATAGAAAAAAGAAATGACTTTTCCCAGCAAAAAGGATTCAGTCAGAAGAGGGCAGCTTTAACTTTTCCCTAGATTCAGTGCTCCTTAGGTTGCCTATAATGTAAACCTTAAACTGGCTAGCTCCAACGATCACTCCCTAATTACATATCTTTATATCTTAATACAGCCATAACTATATTTGTGTGAATAGTAATATATATGTACACATGTATACACACATACAACTTTCCTATTCATTCTGTTTATCTGGAAAATCTGGATTTATACATGTATGTGGATATTTCATATACTAGCTTCTTAGAATTTTTGATTGAGGAAAAAAAATTGTGGATGAAGACTGGTTTATGCCCTGGTACTAGGTACGAGCTGCAGTGTGTAAAATGCCCTGGGAGGTAGGGCCTTCTTACTGAAATGCTGCCTCCCCCCCACTTTCTTACAGTTTTGCCCTTTTTTGTTTTGGGTGCCATAAAATACAGTTATGACTTACAACCTCTGGATAAATTATTCCAGGAAATTTTTTCTACATAACAATATACAACTAATCCTCGAAAATCTTACATCTTTTTGAATTAAACTAAATAACAAACTTGACTGGATAGGCCTTAGCACATATGACAGAGTGCATGAAATCCAATGGGAGGGCCTAGGGGTGCAGGTGAGGGAAGAGAAAAGTATGATTAACATGTATGACATGCACAAAAATTCAACAAACATGTACAGTGATAAAAAAGAAATCAGACAACCCACTCACTAAACAGGCTAATGAAACGAACATTTTCAAAAGATGAAAGCACAAAAAAATACATGTAGGTTTGAAATCACTGGCCATCAAGAAGTGAAAATCACAACTATGGGGATCTCCCAACTTACCCCAGTTAGAATGGGGCAGCAGCAAACACAGGCTGCCAAGGAAAGGAAGTAGTTCAAGTTCACAATGGAACTCAGTTACAAAGAAGAACAAAATGACATCTTTTTGTAAGAAGGTGGGTGTAGCTACGGATCTTCACAGTAAACACATTGAGTCTCAGAAAGACAAATATCATGCTTTTTTCTCACTTGTTGGTTCTAGATTTTATATAAGATCATGATTTTTCTATACAGGACATGAAAATAGAAGCAAAACTGTCTAGGGGCGTGTAGGGGACTTGTAGGAAGGGTGGGAGTGAGATAGTGGAGAATGGGGGTGTGGGGGGTTAGAATAAACAGTTCATTTTATACACTTGTATGAAAATGTCCTCATGAAATCCAGTGTCATGTACAATTAATAAGTTCCTCAAAGTTTTTTGAAAATGATCTCCTAAACTCATATATTTTTTGATTACTTAGCAAAGTCAGGTCATTCAAGAGCTCATTTCTCCCTTCTTGTTAAACGTGGTTGCACAACACTGAGAACTAAATGCTTTATTTTTATCAGTTATGATGATTCCTTCAAATATTTTTTGTTATTTTTAAATAATTTTAGAAAAAATAAAGTATATTAGAAAATGTTATAAAGTACATACTAATGAATTCATAATGCCATAAATGTTAGCAGGTAGATCTCTGTGAGTTCGAGGCCAGCCTGATCTACATAGTGAGTTCTAAGCCAGTTGGGGCTACAAGGAGGTCCTGTCTCAAAAGAAAGATAGACTATAAAGACATGGAAGAGGTTAATCTTTTTTGCAGAAGAATTTAAATAAATATAGACTGACCCTGTCAGAGAGCAGAATTCAGTTCATCTTTACCTCTTCTCATGTTTTATTCTAGCATTGTTGAGTCTGGGTTGCCCCTAATAAATGGCTTCCAAAGAGAAGCAAATGGAAATTAGGGCCTTAGATAGCTTAATGATAGAGAGGAGTGATCAATGCCTTCTCATCATGATAACTGCGGTTAGCATCATCAATGGTAAGTCATGGCACATGGTAAGAGTGGCATGCTGTCACAGCAATTTCCCAGCCTAACCCATGAGCCCAGCACAGTCATGAGAATGACACTGAATTAACCCTCATTCTGTAATTCTGCATCTACTTTGACCAGTGTTCCTCAGAACCATGAGGTTATAAATGACAGTAAATCTGAGAAACTCAGTCTAGAGGAGGTGAGGTAAGGAAACATGGTGACTCGGTGTAACAAGTACTCTACATGACACCCTGGAGCAGAAAAGGATGTTGAGTGGGAAATACGGAGAAATAACTAACTTACTGAATCTGGTTGTTAGTATTATACCCGAGCTGGTGTCCTAGTTGTGACAAATGGTGGTATATGGTGTATGGGCAATTGTGGAGTTATATAGAAATACTCAGTACTAACTTGTCAGTTTTTATATAAATATGATTTTAAAACAAATTCAAAATTAAACAGATACACTTACATGAACCACAGAGAAATTTACTACATGCAAATAAAAGAACGTAACTTGAAAGTGTGTCAGCAGGTACTTTGTTCTCCTTGTACTTCTAAGGAGGCAATCCTTCTGATTGCTCTAAAAACATTCCTCGATTATATACTTAAACACTTCTGCAAATCAAATTTTATGCAACAGAAGCATTTTATTGAGCAAAGTTTTTAATTCTGTTACTGATATAGGTATTACAAAAAAATTAGACTAAACCCGTCATTTTATTAGTGATAGTTTTCAGACCCTTCTTTGAGAGAAATGGAGAATTCAGCAAGCCATGGTGATATGTTATTTCAAACAGTCCCTGGGATTTTGCAATTCAAAATGCCAGCTGCTAACACCTATCTTTTGCATGTCAATTTAACATTACTCATCTATTATTAATTCCTGATGGGTTTTTCTAGAAGGGGAAAGGAAAAGTTTCCTGTGGGCCAGGAGAAGCAACACTGTCTTACAATGTCCAAATGGGCCTTATGAAGGTCATCAAGAAAGCTTGGTAACCTTTTAAATATTTGATTTAGCCACATCTAAGAAATGTCTCTCTTTTCAATGGTATCGAATCTACAGACTTCTTTCATATGTGTATGAATTTCTTTAGTTTTGTTCTATGAAGTTCCCTTTCTGATGTTGCTAATGGACTGTGTTAGTAAGCAGTGTAAACTCCAAGAGCATCTATGGATAAATGCAATAACGGCTTAGAGCCCATTCATGTCACCATCAGTAGTAGGCCACTGAGGGCAGAAAGTTTGCTCTATGCCTTTCTTCATAGGGAGAGGCTTCTTCCAACTATTGGTTTTAATGCTATTGCATTGGCAGACTTGAGACATGTGGTTCAACGTCTTGCAGAGAAGCCTGGTGTAAATGTGGGGTGACCAGAAGGAAAAAGGGTTTCCCTTGGATGGAACTGCTGGATACATGGAGTATTCTCAGGGTGGGCATGACAGCCAAATGTTTGGGTGAGAACACAGAACCCTCTCAAATTGGGTGGGGCGGCACAGGTCACACGGAGTTCTAGGCTTGTGATCCTGACATCAGTCTTAGGGTGCTGGACTTGCTGTCCTCATACTGTTTTTACATGGAGGAGGAGGAACCTAAATAATTTTCCTAAATAATAATCTTGAACTCTACTCATCTCTCCAGTGAAAATTGATTTTAATACCACTATTGTTAACTCATAGAACTACTCTACAGTTGCTTAAACAGTACTTGAAGTGCATGCAGTCAGTTCTCTGCCAGATGAATAGCTTGCTAGGGATCGGGAAGATGATGTCTTCAGAGGCCATCAGACATCTGACCCATGAAGCCTTCTCTAATGCTTTGGCTCTTGTTCTTCCTTATTTCTGGCCCCTTGACTGAGCTTAGGGTTGGTTCAAGATCTTTCCCATCTTCCTTTTGACAAGTCTCCTTCTGTCTGTTAGGTAGATAAAGTAGGAGCAGGATCTACATCCTTTTGGGGCAAAGGGTATGGACTTCACTTTTAGCTGCAACTTCCCCACACGACCCAAGAAATCTCTTCATTACACAGTTAAATGGTGTGTTGTAAATCTGAGCAGAAAAGACTTAAAAGCCTTGCTTCATGAATTTACAAATTTCCTTGGTGTTCATATTTCCACCATGGGTTCTGTCAGGATGTTCTCAAGTTCACACTGCAGGATGCAGAGCTGGAACGAGATGTCTATTCTGTCCTCACTAGCCAGTCAGGATCAGCTGTAGACCACAACGCATAGCATCCCCCTTCTGCAAAGGTCAAAATGAATAGCAGCCCCCTTCCGCAGAACTCTCTGAAGGGAGTTTTGGATTCAACTCACACATTGCACAATTTCTTCTCCATGATGAGACTTGCCATCATCACTTCTCCAGGCCGACAGAGCTCTGTATCAGTCTAATGCAAACAGTGTTTATGCCACATCTGTGTGACTTGTACTGCAATCTGCACAGAAGCCTATGGGAACCCATGCAGAATAATGCTGTTTGATCAAACACTAAAATGAAGTAATAGCACTAAAATGAAGAGGAATGAAATTCAAATGTAGCTGCTGCCATTGAAAACCTTGGCAATTGAATTTACATGGTCAATAGAATGGCTGTCAACATGCATTGCAAATTATATCACTGTATATAAATATTCTATAAACATAACTTTATGGATCAAGTTCAAAATCCTAGTCATTTGTTTGCAAAAAAAAAAATGGTCCCTTTATTCAAGATCTCATATAAATTATGTTCAGGCATTAGTGACAAGCTGTCATAGCAAACCCATCATAAAGCCTGAGCAAACCATTACAACTCATTTGCATACCGAACAACACCTCATTTTTTTAGGTGAAGTTTCTAAAAAGAATTTGTCGAGTTTTCAGTGAACTCAAATTTATATCCTGACTAGGAAATAACTAAAGACCTTATGCTATAGAGAACATAAAGATGATAAAAGTCACAAAGAAGTTTAAGTTCTAGAACATTCAATAGTTCTTTATCTTTAAATAAACTTAACTAAGGGTCGATTATACACCTTGACAGCAGGAAGGATTTGTGATACCTAGCTATATTCTTCTCTGACCAATAATTTTAGACTAACAGGGACAAGGGCTTACAATTGACTGACTCATGCTTGATAGTAAAATTGAGAAAATAATTCACAGAAACTACATGCATTAATTCCTTTTGGGCAACTGTTGAGAATTCGTTGGGTCTAAAAGTTTGGAGAGCAAAAGAGTAAATTAAAAGGTGCAAGCTATAGTTCAGTGTTTACATAATCTAGTCACTTAATGTTATTCTGTACAACACTTTACATATCATCAATACCTAAAAAGTATTGCATATACCAACAAAAATTACAACCATTATGTTAATTCTTTTGTGTTTTATTTTTCATTTCAGAAGTGTAATTAATTAGAATTAATGTTGATGATGTGGTAACAGTTTTCCATGTTTACTTGCATTGGCTTCATTGTGTCTGAGAGTTTGATCAAAGATTACTGTGTGGTATTCGCATGAGACACTGGAGGCTGCCAACCAAGGGAAGATTGCTCTCCTTACTGTGGATTCCTTTGGTCCCATCAAGCGAAGGTACAGACAGAACAAAAATGTAATCTTTCCTTGAATAACAGGAACTTTCCTTCCGCCTGGCTGCCTTTGACGTAGTGCACTGGGTTTCTCTGCCTTTGGACTCCAAATGAAACATCAACTCTTACTGAGTCTCAGGTTCCCTGGCCTTTGGCCTGGATCTACATCTTAGCTCTCCTGGGTTTTCAACTTGCGACCTGGGACTTGTGTCCTCTGTAATTGTGTGAGGCAATCACTTATAACATTTTCTCTCTCTCTTGTCTCTCTCTCTCTGTCTCACACACATACTCTTCTGTCTCTAGAGAACCCTAAGACAACAATCAATTAGGTTCTAACTGTGCTTCCCATTCCCATGATTTACTAAATTGTCTCAATATCAACTCATTTTAATATTGACTAAACTCTCATGTCTGTCCACTTGATTTAAGATTCATATCTATTCTACTAATTCTATTAATCTGTGTCTGTATCTTACTCAGAAATACATTTAGGCATATGATCACTTGGCAGATATTTAATATTTAGTAATATTCTACTAAATAAGTTTAGAAACTTTTACAGTATTGCAATCAAATAAAGATGAACTTTATACTGAGAAAAAAGAAAAATTAAAAGGCTTTTCAAAATTCTCCTTTTTTATTTTTTATTTTTTGAGATAGGGTTTCCCTGTAGCCCCAAGCTGGCCTTGAACTTGCTATTTAGACCAGGATGGCCTTGATCTCACAGAGATCTGCATGTCTCTGCCTCTTGAATGCTGGGGTTAAAGGCACACCCCACCATCCGTGGCTTCAATATTTTCCTTTCATCTTCCCTTCCTCACCTGCCTACCCTGGAGGAGCAAAGAATTCCCTACACCTGGAGTGTCACCCTATGTGGTTGCTGGGTACAGAATGAGGGTCGTCTGTAAGAGCAGTAAGTGCTCCTAATCACTGAGCCATCTCCTTTGGAACCTTTCATCATATGAAATCTTTGCTATTACTCAAACAGGAAAGTGGGCCTTGCAAATGCAGCTGCTCTGGCTGGGAAGGGGGACGGCCAAGAAGTTCCCATTCCAACCCCTACCCCACCGTGGTCCTTTTCAGAGATTTCTTTAAGCCTCGGAAAGCCCTGTTGGAAAACCACCTTCTTAGATTTTATTTGTAGTCTCAAGGCATGTTTTTATTCTTTTTGTTTTCACAGATCACAGCAACAATCTAAATGGCATTGTTAATATCACAATTTACCTAATGCATTTTCAATGTCCTCTTTAATTCCTCCCAACCCACGGATAGGCAAGATGAAAAGAGATTTATAAAATTGCTGTGTATTATGCTACCTCCTAAGTGCACAGTTTATTTGCTTACTAAATGATCCTACATTTATAGTCAACCGTCATCAACAGATAACACATCAAAAGTCAACTTCAATTTCACATTGTAGAGGAGGTGATTCTGATTTGAATGTTGTTTATCATAGAGAATATGCTACTAAATCCAGTTTATGGGAAGATTATGCCATTTAATTTACTTTTAGAGAGAGGGATACACTTTCATGAGAAACTGCATTAGCTATTAGAAACGTAATATAACTGTCGGTCTGCACAGTTTCCAGGAAACATGGGCTCGCTGCATAGACTACAACAAGCCAGGGACTTTTCTTCCAATAGGAAGCACTGAAGCTGTAGTCAGTTCAAGGCCAGGTTGTGACAGGATGAATCTGTGTGACTGTAAGGAGATAGTTACCTAAACTGTCAGGGTCTCAGATACTTCATCTAAGGGAGGCTGATAACAACTGGGCACCATAAATTAAAAATCTTTGTGATGAGAAGAATTGTGTCCATTGTCCCAGATTAACTATTAACTGACATCACCAAGTGAAAAAGATTACAGTAAAGCTTTGTGCAGAGAACAGGACAAAGGACTTCCTCCTGGGTAAATGAGAGAGAGAGAGAGAGAGAGAGAGAGAGAGAGAGAGAGAGAGAGAGAGAGAGAGAGAGAGTGTGTGTGTGAGAGAGAGAAGTCATAAAACTAGAAAGGGGACCATAAGTGGGAACGAACTGATCTTGGAAGAGAATGGTGATTGATAGAGAAATTAGATATGAGAGCAGAAGGGAGAGGAATGTGATGAACAAGAGTGGGGCAGATGGACGGGGTGGCAAAGTGGGGACAGGAGACCAAGAGGAACAAGGGGTGTGTGAAAAC
The DNA here is from genome assembly GCF_000622305.1 of Nannospalax galili. NCBI lineage: Eukaryota > Metazoa > Chordata > Mammalia > Rodentia > Spalacidae > Nannospalax > Nannospalax galili. Next base: position 1,194,546 of record NW_008329031.1, read on the forward strand.
ACCCTACCCAAACTCATTACTTTGCATGCTGAATCCCAGCACTTGGGAGGCAGAGGCAGGCAGATCTTTGTGAGTTCAAGGCCAGCCTGGTCTACATTAGTATGGGGAAAAGAGCAGGTGGTACCAGTTTAAAGACACATGGGGTAGAATGTCCTGGCCTTCAGAATGGATGGTAAGGGGGATAATGCTCTGTTTCATGCATTGTGCCATTACATTTTTCAATTTACATTTACTTAGAGAATTATAATCCTGAAACTGGCATTCTTGCACTGTGAATGCACAGGGCTGAAGCTATTTCAATTCACTATGGTTCATCGACTATCCTCCATAGTTCTAGTTTTAACTATTTCGTCCTATTGAGTATAGTTAGCAGTGATGGTACAGGACGTTTAGATTTAGGTTTGAATCATTTTCACTGTTTGTATTTCCTCAGCCAAAGTATGTGACTTTTAATAACTGACCAGGAAGATCATTATCCACTTTAGTGTCCCTCAATTTTTTTC
>NW_008329031.1:1195143-1226250 GCF_000622305.1 Nannospalax galili
GCTCCAGTATGTAAAATTAACACCAGTAATAACAGCTTATATATATATATATACATATATATGTGTGTATGTGTTTATATGCACACATACATAGATGTATTCATATATATACACATACACATTTTTTCTGTTGAAGCCTAATATAGGAGCCTAGTCTAAAATAATGGCTTCCTGTGCTTTTTCTTCAGCAGTCAGGGTATGAAACCAGGTATACGACTGCCTGTGCTTGAGATATGGAAGAGTAGTGGTTGGAGAGCTTCTGGTGGAAAGAGCTGATCTTTGGAGACTGGCCTGACAGTCACTAGCTACCACAGCCACAGCCTTCTCCTCCTCAGCCAGTCTGGATGCAACTTCAAGAATGTTAGGGTGATAAGTTTGGGCATGTAGAACCTGTGGTTTCTCCTGGCATTATGCCTTCTGTGTTTCACATTCAACCAAAAGCAGGTCCAAGAAAGCAAGCTTGCACAGCGGCCTGTCCGGTCTCTGCAGGTTGTCATGAAGCAGTAGTGACATACTGTAATGAACTGTTCAACTGTTCTGTGCATTTGTTTCCTTCACATCTGATTTTTGTTCATCCTCACTGCCTTGAGCGTGGACTCTCAAATAAGTGTCCATGCTTCCATCCCCCCCTGGAGCTCTGTTCTGGAGGCTTGGAGCTGAGATCTAAGGCAATACTCTCCTCTCTGGCCTTTCTAAAGAAAGACAGGGTATGCAGCTTCCTCATCTACTGTGAGCCAGTCCACTGTCTTCACAACACTTTGGATTTCTTTGTCATATGGATGTAAGATGACAGAGGAGGTTGGCGGTGCACAGGCCCTGGCTGATTTCTGGGGCCCTGCAGTGGTTGGATGGGGGGAAAACAGGACATGCTGATTTTTCTGCCCATCCATTTCATTTAGTTCCAAGAGTCCTGCTGCAGTGATATTATGGAAAGCCAATCTACATAGGAAGTATCTACGTTGAGCTACAGAGAACATGAGGCATGCCATGTGCTGGAATAAATAAGTTCAGAGACCATGCTTCAGAACTGCCTGGCCCCATGCTTTCTGCTAAAGTGGAGAGACCGACCCCAAAGCCTTATTTCCCATTTCTCAGGTACTAATCTAATATTGATTCAAGGAATGATCTTCTCAGAAATATTAAGATTGCAATTTACACTTCAACACTGCCCTGTTGAGGCCAGCAAATTGGCTCAGTGGGTGAAGGGGCTTGCTGCAAGCTGTCGCCTGTTTTTCCTATGTCTGCTGCAACATGTACACACACTAAATGCAATAAAAAGAATCAAGTTGCCCTGCTATTCAGGGTGTCAGTTTTTATATATCTTTACTAATTCTTCTATTAAGGATATTCATTCTCTCCCCATCCCAACCCCCTGGTACTGAGTATTGGGGATTGAATTCAAGGTCTCCCTCCAGTCCCAGCAGGCCTGGACTTGCTATGTAGACCAGGCTGGCCTCCATCTCACAGAGATCTGCCTGCCTCTGCCTCCCAAATGCTGGGATGAAAGACATGCACCACCATGCCTGGCTATATGAAAGATATTTTTTAAAAAACCATGTAATTTAAATATTCAAAGCTGAAAGGCTAAACTAGAATTCTGGACCCTTTCTGAACTATACCTTAGCATGGCTCTATCTAGCACTGGTTATAGTTACTGGGTAAGAGAAATACCCAGGACGGACATGATCATTTGCTAAGTGCTAACCATGTGCCAAGTCTATGGAAGAAACGGAAGCTCAGATTCACAAATTACCTTCCATCCTGAGGGAAGACACATCTAGGCTAGAGAGACATATTTTAGTGTTCAATGTCTCCAACACATCTCAGCTAATTTCACCATGTTTCAAGAGCAAACCTTCTCAAGCTGCATCATATTTAAAGTAGGCATTCCTACTGGAAGAAGTGTCTGGACGGCACAGGGTTTGAACAAATTCTCTGCAGGGTTTCCAACAGAATCTGTGACGGGATAGAGTCTGGGTTCAAACTTGTTTCTGTATGAATCAGGTCACTGCCGTCATGACCAGCTTTGTGCTTTTAATTCATTTTTCATCTCAGCTGATCACTCCCTGCTTTCAAGTTCATTTATTTTTATAAAGTTTTGCCCACTTTTGAGCATCTACTGCATATTCTAATCAGGAACAGGCTTGGTTCACTATTTCTCACTCAGGTGCCAAGCTGATGGTGGAGGCCCTATTTCAACTCACAACCCAGTGACAGCAATCAGTGACACACATCTCTGTCACCCGTGTTTCACTGGTCAAAGCATGACAGCCTCAACTATTCTATTTTGTAGGTGAGGACACTGAGGCAGCCAGAGTTTAGGCAATTCATTTCAGGTTACTCAGAGGGCACAGCATACAACCATAGCCAGACTTCAAGTACAGATCTGTTAAATACTAGGGCAGGGCCCTGTTGTCACCATCCTATGACTGTGAAAATCTTGTGCCTAAAATGGAAAACTTGAACTGTGTTTCTCCGATTTTGCAGTTTTCCCTTCCTGTGAAATTCTTGTTCATTTCTGAAGACTCAGCTCAGGAAATACCAATTATGGGAAGGTCAACGAACATCCCAAATGTCTGTCCTTTGCCCGACTCTACATAGTCGCATCCTTCCATTCCCTGAAGGCTGTGTGTACAGCAGTGTTTATGGAAGGACTGTTCAGAGGCTGTGTGTATTCAAACAGTAGGCAACAACACCTTAAGCTAAGTGTTAGCTGCACCTTTCCTTAAAAGTGTGTGGCCATTCCTGACGCTGTGGTCTATCCCCCTCCCCAACAGACCTCCACAATGTTCCCACGGCTCTCCTCTCCTCTAGCACCACCCAGGAGATGGTATTTCTTTCTTCTTTATGGAGATGCCAGAAAAAAACGCACATCTTTCTTGTCTGCTGTGCAAAGCAGTATGGTTCTGTGTAACACACACAGCCCATCTTGTGATTATTTTTCTTCAACCAAAATGACCTGTCCACATACCATATCTACAGTTTGCTTTTTTCCAAGAAGAAATACATTTCTGATCTTTAGAACAACTTTTACTTTCTTCTTTGCTTCACATGAATGAATAAATGTACCTGTGAATGACCCAAAGTGGAATTGGGTAGGTTTCTATTTATTAGAAATTTTGTTAATATTTCTGGTAGAAAAACACTCAGGATGAGGCAACCAGACTTTCCAGACTGCTTCTAGGGTTCTGCCTATGAAGAGGGAGTGGGCGCTGGGCTTAGACCTTCCATAGGGCCTGACATGGCTGGTTAGGTAGGGGTAGAAGTGTGAGGGGCCATAGCCAGTGAGAAGGTAGAAAAGATCAGGAAAGTTGAAAAGTACCCATCAGTGTGAACAGAGGCGGGGAAACCGAAAAGGAGGGTGTTGGGGTGAATGGTGTTTGAGAAAACCAGTGAGAAGAAAGCATTTCTAATTTCATTAGGATTTCCATGGTTCACAAGCTACAGTCCCTTCAATATTAATCAAGTGAATAGAGACTGGAATTATATTTAATTACTTTTTTGTGTTTGTGTATGTTTTAATGCAACACAGTGTTATAAGTAGATCCCCCCCTGGGCTAAAGGATTTATTTTAGTTCAAAAACAGAATACAAGAAATTGAAGTCAGAAAACCTAGGTAGAAAGTCTTATAGCTAGAGGAGAATTGCTTAACCTCTCTCTTAGATTTGTAAAGTGCCTCTGATGTCCACTTTGCATAGTTATATGAGGGTTCCATGGGCCATTGTACAAAGTATAGATTGTTGCAAGGAACAACAATCAATTTAGGGAAAACCATTGCTTATACCACCCAGAGCTATCAGGCAGCCATAGGTATTTTTTTTGAAAGAAAGGGCATTCTTTTTAAAAATTAAACTTTTATTGAATTTTTGTGAATTTCACACAGTATATTTTGATCATATTTAGATCCCCTCTCCTGTCTGCGCTCCTCTTTAGTAATCCAAGCCAAATTTCTATATATATGTATTTATTTCTGTATATCTATAATTTCTACACCTATAATTTCTTTATCTCTATCATCTGTCTATCTATCTATCTATCTATCTATCTATCTATCTATCTATCTATCTATCTATCTATCTATCTATCTTCTATCCATCCATCCATCCACACACAGGCACAGACACACATACACACATATCTTATATCTTATATGTGTGTGTGTGTGTGTGTGTGTGTGTGTATCTGTCTGTGTGTATGTAAAGGTCTATCTATAGAGTTAGGTTTCGGTTCCCAAGTGTCCTTTAATGTGGGTCCATCCACTGGAGCCTGGTCAATCAACCAAGAGTTACACCCTTAAAAAGGACCAAATCTCCCTTCCCAGCAGCCATCAGTTGCCAATACTTTTTCAGGTAGGGTTGGGGTTTCTTACCCACTTTCTTGCATCTACGCTGGCTGGGATTTTGTTTGCCTTGAACTTATGTGGGGCTTGTCCAAAGGGCATTCTTTTTTAAAGATTTTTATTTGTGTGTATGTGTCTATGTGTGAGAATGCCACATATGTGCAGCTGCCCATGGAGGTCAGAAGAGGGCATCAGAGTCTCTGCAGCTCCAGTTATAGGTAGTTTGTAGGTGATGGAAACTGAACTTGGGTCTTCTGCAAAAACAGTATACACTCATCCACTGAGCCACCTTTCCAGCCCTATGTGTGGGCTTTATATGTATTCATACACAGAAATTATGTGTGTGTGTGTGTGTGTGTGTGTATGAATTCTTTAAGCTCAAAATTCTATTTCTTGAGATTCTGAAGGCTGAAAACATGGCTACAGAGTATGGCGGTGCCCTGGGTTGTATCACCCACAGAGCAAACCGCACAGTGATTCAGCTCAGACCTGGGTGTACAAATAAAGGCAACAGCATTGTTCATGATGCAGGGGTAGAAAATCCGACCTTTCTGACTATGATGCTGTCTTCTGCAGGCAAGTGAATTTAGAAAGTTGATTTTCATGCAAAAGCCAGAGAAAAGAGTATGATGTTGAAATGTGTGAGTCAGGGTATGGCACTTAAATGCTAAGCTTATTGTCAGAGATGAACCTGCCATCAGGATTACCCTGGGCTTAGTGTCCTGGAACTATGGAATAGTCCCTTATATTTAGCCATGGACTTTTATCTTTCCATGTTTCAGATAGAGTAATCCTTTTTCATGATCGAAGTTTTTTTTTTTTTTAAAGAATGTTTGCTTCTTATTTTTAAATAATTTCTATTATGTCTGTTGGGCGCTATACTCTTCCACAGACCTTAGAATCAGATGGGACACTGCCCCTTTGTTTCCTGTCCCCCAAAGTGAATTTCATGGGGTAATATATGTGTGTGTGTGTATTTTAATCAGAGAAAATGCCAAAGACACAACTTTGAAGACATGACATCACCAAAAGTGATCACAGAAGCTCAAGGAAGTGCTCAAGGTCTGAACTCTTGCAACAGCATTTCACAGTGGTTTAGCAGATTCTGCTGTGTCCCTCAAAAATTCAAAATATCCCATCGCAGTTGTAACAAGTTCACTGTGCTTTCCTGGGGCACCATGCCAGATTGTACTCTTCTTTTCAATACGGTGTTAAAATTATTGATTTGGTTCAAGTCAAATTCTTCTGAAGTTTTTCCTTTAAATTGCATTTACTATACCACCATCATGTCATAGTGTCATCTACTTTATAGTGTCAAAACAATAGAAATGAAAGAGCCGTAGCATGGCTGGATTTAAGATTTGGGGACCTGGCTCAGTGGTTAAGAACATACAGTGCTCTTCTACAGGACCCAAGTTCAATTCTCAGTACCAATGTGAGGTGGCTCACAATCACCCACCTGCCAATTCCAACTCTAGGGGATCCAATGCCCTCTTCTGGCCTTTGTGGGTACTTGCATACATGTGGTACATACACATACAGATATATACATACACATAAATAAAAAATATTTTAAAAATTAAAAAAGAATTCAAGATTCATAGCTCAGGAGCCTACACAGGGAGAGTAGAGGTGTGTGTGGTGCTGATGTTCAGGCCTGGGTCTCAATACGTGGTGGTTTAGTAAAAATGTGTTCCATTAATGGATGCATGAGTTTTCATTGACTGTCACTCTGTCTCTGTTTGGGGATCTGACCCAGGAGTCGGCACAGAAATGGTAGACAAGTTCTTAAGCAGCAGCCCAGTGTTCTTGGTCATATGAGGGGAAGTAGGGAAGTAGGGAAGGATGGATGACTGTTGGACAGACCTTTCACAGGTGTGATGTGTGAAGAGGAATCTGTATGTCTCAGCCACCAACATGCTTATTCTTTTCTATCAGCAGAGACCAAGAGTGTACAGTCTGGAATGGCTTTCACGTGACCACTGTCCTCTGTATTGTTTATTGGGTCATTCCATCAGCAGGCAGGCATGCTAGTTTCCCATCTTCAAACTCACTTTTTATTTAACCCACATTAATTTTGGATATGGCTACATTCACTTTTCCCTCAAAGCTTCTCAGCATATTGTCCTTACTGTTTCCCTAAGTGGCCAAGGTGCTAACACTCCAGTGTTCTATCTTTCCTTCACCTCCCTGCAGCTTTGGTTCAGTTGATCGTTTCATTTTTGAAATGAATTTTAGGGGCTGGAGAGATGGCTCAGTGGTTAAGAGCACTGGCTGCTCTCGCAGAGGACCTGGGTTCAGTTCCCAGCACTAACGTGGCGTCTAACAACCATCCGTAACTCCAGGTCCAGGGGATCCTTTGCCCTCTTCTGACCTCTATAGGTAGTGTGCTACATGGGTATACCTATGTACATGTAGGCAATACACTCATACACAGGAAATAAAAATAATAAAATATTAAAAATTATTTAAAAGTTATTTATGAGTATGTGTATATGTCTGTGTGAGTGTATGCCACATATGCATGGACCCCTGTAAAATCCAGAAGAGGGTATTGGATCCTCTGGAGCTGGAGTTATATAGGCAGTTGTGAGTTGCTAGACTTGGGTACTGGGAACTAAACTCCCATCCTCTGGAAGACCAGATGGCATGCTTCACCATTGCCACTGCCCCACCCCCTGCCCCGGCTCCTGAAATGCTTCCTTAACTCAGATTCTAGGTTAGGGTGACCCCTAGTCTCTTTCCTACATCACATGGCACTTCTCCTCAATCCAGACTCAGCCTGTTCTCTTGGTTTTTATTGAATACTATCAGGTCAATAAAAGCTCCAAAGGGGCTACAATAGATTAAAAAAAAACAAAACTGGACAAGTTTCCTTTTATACTTTATCAACCCAAATTCAATGTAACTTGAAGGAAGGCAGAGAATTTGTTCTATTTCTTTCCATGCTAGCCCAACCAGTGCTGGTCCTGTGCTTAGCATAGGTACTGCAGATTCTTAAGACATGTGCTTGGGTAAATGAATGTGCAGCTCTCACAAGTATTTCTATTCAGTCCTTGACTCAAAAGACCAGAAACGTTTCTCCACCTGAAGACCATGAGAGTCTTTCATGCTATTTCCTACTTCGTGTGCCCGCTGGTCTGGACATGACAGTGTCCCCTTTCGCTTGTGTTCGCTGCTAATGTGCTGACCACAGTTTAAAGTTTGGGGCCTCTGGATTCTCATTCTAAGCAAGCCTGGTGATACATATTTGATGTTAGATTAACTTGTTCCTACTTGGGGTTGTAGTGCAGGAGCTTTTCTCCTGAAAACTGCCTTCTGAATATGAATGAGTTGCTGCACTTTTATTAACTTATAGCAGGGTTATGTTTAACCACAAGAGGAAAGCAACATACCAATTATTCTCTTGTGTGATTTTAAGCAAGTATGAATAGAAGGGAGTTTAGTGGCGTAGGTGACTTGAATCCCTGAATTGGTCTCTGCACACATTTGAAAGAAAGTCATAACTATGTATTCATTAGAAGGACTATAAAATATCAGGGTGTTAAATTTGCAGCCAACAGTCTTTGTATTAGTGGTGTAGAGTTTATTATCTGCGGGTTCATAGCTGGTCTTATTAATTTGGAAGCTTTTTGCAGAAAATGAAATGGATTCCATTTTTAAAACTTGCTATTATGAATTCTGTCAATGCTTTTAGCCATCCAGAGATTTATTTATACATGCCACTCAATGGTGCAATTTGCAATTCTGGATAGATTGCATGGCTTAAAGCAGAGTGCTTGTTCTCTACAGTCCAATCTTTTTCTTCCCTTTGAAATGGGACAATCACAGGCTTATCCATCTGCTTTATGTTAAATGAGTCCCAGATGAAGAGACAAGAGCTATATGCTTTTGGTAAGACAGACATGATTCAGTTAAACATAATTTTATAATTTCATGAACTACTATTGGGTTGAGGATGTCTGGAATGGCACTTCTGGGAGAAGTGGGGAGCGGATGAGTAAAGTGATTCCTATTATCAGTACGTTTACTGTAGCCCCTGTGACCCAGACAGTAGGCTTGCTGGGAAGTTCAGGGTCTCCTGCCTGCTGTTCTCTGGGTCTAGTTTCACAGTGACCCACCTGCTGTGAAGCATGGGTCTGCTGCAGCAGTTCTAGAGCCCCTAAGCTAACCCTAAGACGCCCTAGAAACTGCTTCCTGTTCTACTGATCCATCTCCAGCATGCTGCAGACATTTTAGCAAAAATGGCAATTGGTAATACGTGTTTCAGTTTAAATGGCTTTAAAAAGAACATTTTAACATTGTTTAAGGAGCCGCAGAGTCTACAATGCATATTTTCGTTTTTCTAAAACAAAACAGTACACTGGAATTCACTTAGGGCCAAAGATTAGGTCTTGGACATTGTGGTTGAAGAACATTACCCTTATCAAATGGTTTCCTGATATTGGCAACCTGCTTTTTGACTGATGTGAAATGACAAACTCTCCAAGTTATTTGAAAATAGCCCTAATCTCTTTCATGGACATTTATTGGCAATTTTGCCCACTCTATGAAAAGGAAACATTGAGAAATGAACTTTTATGTTTCTTTTTGTTGTTTATTTCAAGACAAACAACTCCATTTGAAAATTACAATGGTCCGAATACAGTGTTGTGAAGTCATGACTGCTTCCGTGACTGTGGTTACACTGATAAGAAATTATGCTTTTAAGCCATTATTATTGGGATGAAAACACATCACAGCATAGAATTTTTTTTTTAAAATAATGCAGAGGAAATTGGATTTGGAGTTAAAGGACATAAAATTTGGATTTAGGACCTTGAATAACCTGTTTGTTTTTAGTTTCAATTTCCAGTATACAGAATTGTTGTGAAATTCAATTTAAGAAGTAGGCAAACACATTCTGTAAACTGAAAATTTATATACCAGCATAGCATCTTCTGTGGGTTATCATAATCAGTTTAAATACATCTTTCTTGAAGCACAGCCTCAAGAATTTCAATGATCTAAGGTAGAATCTATATCACTTTATATATGTGTGTGTGCATATACCTGCTTCTGTGTGTGTGTAGGGGAGGTTTGTGTTTGTAGTGGGGTACGTTTGACACACAGTAAGCTATACATATTTAAAATACACAATTTGGGCCAGTGAGATGACTCAGTGGGTAAAGGTACTTGCCATCAAGAATGGTGCCCTGAATCTAACCCCTGTAACCCACATGATGGAAGGAGAGAATCAACTTTTGCAAACTGTCCTCTGACCTCACATGCCATGGCACAACTGCAAATCATGTCCCCCAATACTAAATAGATAAACAAGTAAATGTAAAAACACCATACAATTTGCTAACTCTTGAAACAGGCACAGATCTATCACTACCCTGTCACTTCCTACCCAGCAGCCCCCATGCTCCCCTGCCCTCTGGTAGCCCCTCCCTCACATTCTCAGGTCTTGGGAGGTTACATTATCTATGTCATGGTTTTCCAAATGATGTGACTGTCTTATGTGTTTTATTCAATTTGCCACAAATCAAATAATGACACTTTAATTCACAATGTCATAATAACTCATCTTTTCCACAGAAGTTGCAGGGGATGAGTTTTATCCTTCTCTGTAATGTTAACAGGGGTCCGGATGGTAATTATGCAAGTGACTTCTCTCAAAGGGCATTTAATAGAAAATGTGTTGATGCTGGAAATGTGAAGATGTAATAGGCAGAGACCTCAGAGTAGCTGCACGTTTTACTATGCAGATGAAAGAGCCTTCCTTATGTTAGATGCAAACAATGATTGGTTGATTGTCATTGCTAAAATTGTCCTGCTGGTGTTAAAGGGGGACGGTAACTATTAACCTGAAAGCGCCCCCCTCCTCTCTCTCTCTCTCAGTGCTCACATATGTACATGTATGTGGTCAGAGGAGGATGTTGGGTCCCCTGCTCTATCACTCTCAGCCTTTTTCTTCGGGATAGTGTCTCTTATTGAACTTGGAGCTGGGCTGGCAGCCAGTAAGTCTCTGTGCTCCATGGTTCTAGGTTACAGGTGCATGGTCCAAACCAGCTTTGTATGTTGGGGTTCAAATTCAGGTCTTCATGCTTGTGTAGCAAATGATCTTTCCACAGAGTTATGTCTCCACCTTCCTCTTCCTTAGAAAAAAGGTCAGTGTAACTATTGAAAGCAAAGAATCATCGACTAATAAGACTTCCTTTTTATTTTATATTTATTTACTTTTGAGACAGGGTCTCCCTGCAGTCCCAGCTGGCCTGGAACTCACTTTGTAGACCACACTCATAACATTTTTTGATGTTAGGAATTTCAAGGTTTTTAATGGGAGTTTCCCCATCCACACACATCTGTTTTGCACATGGGCCTTGGAGTCATACAGATGTCGGTTTTGTTATTGTCACCCTGGGCAAATGACCTAATTTTTGTGAACCTCAGTCTGATCCTCTGTAAGGTGGGAATGCTATTAGGTACTTTTGGCTCCCAAATCATAGCTACCATGGAAATTAAGTCACGTGCTGCCTTTGCAGACTCAGCATACAGAGAAGTCACTGTAAATATGGTCTCAGTAGAAGGCAAATACTGTTGGCCCTTCATACCTCTGGGATTCTGCATTCAAGAAGCTGACTGAGGATTGAAAACACTGATGTTATATGGCTGCTGAGACTACTCTGCAGGTAAGCCTGTGATGGTCAGCAGTCCTGAACACCGTAGACTCCTTTTTTTTCTTGTTATTATTCCTTAAACAGTAACGTAGCATCTATTCACACACTGCCTAACTCTGCTTGGCATTACAAGTCATGTAGAGATGGTTGAAAGTACACGGGAGCGTGTGTATGGGCTATGTGCAAATACTGTGAAACTTTACAGAAGAGACTTGAGCTTCCAAGGAGGAGTCTAGAACTAATCCCACGTAGATCCTTAAGAACAACTGTATGCCACAAAAGCCTGTCCAAAGGACTTTCAATAACTTGTACTTCCTGGCACCCACTGTGTCCCAGTTCCTTTTCCAGTCATGCTCATTAGAGGTTCACGGATACCTCACAGTGTCATACTCAGGTGCTACAAGAGTTTCAACATTGTCTTGTCCCCTGTAAGACCACAAGGCTTTTCATGCAGAAGCTTCAGGGCAGTGAACTGGTAGCAACTGAGAGTCCATATACCACATTCCGAGTAAAATGCGTCTCTTACCTTTTCTCTGTATAGTGTCCACATTGATTCTAAATAGCAGTTTCATCAGTACCAACCACACACGACAAACAACTTTCATACTAAGCTGGGCCCACTTAGCTTTCTGTTGCTGTCATAAAACACTGTGACCAAAAACAGCATGGGGAGGAAAGAGGTTTATTACATTTATGCTTCCAAGTGACAGTCCATCACTGAGGGAATTCAGGGCAGGAATTCAAGGCAGGAACCTGGAGGCAGGAGCTAAAGTAGTGACCATGAAGGAACACTATTGTTCACTGGCTTGGTTCTTTGGACCGTGCTCAGCTTGCTTCCTTATCTAACACAAGACCACCTGCCTGGGTGACACTATTCACAGTGGGCTGGGTACTCTCACATGAAATAGCAATTAAGAAAACACCTCACAGACATGGTGAGAGGCCAATCTGATAGAGGAAATTCCTCATTTGGGGTTCTCTCTTCCCAGGTATGTTGACAACTGAAACTAACTAGCAGAGTATTAATGAGTAGATGAATATAATTAAAAATAGTCAAATACACATGACTGGAGAGGTCATAGATCCTAGAGAAAAACCTATGTCTGCCACATGATTTCTTACTGTATGCCAAATGTGATGGTTTGAATGAAAATGTCCCCATGGACTCCAAATATTTGGACATTTTTGTCCCCAGTTGGTGATGCTGTTTTGGGAGGTCTTAGCATGTGTGGTCTTGCTGGATGAAGTACGTCACTGGGGCGGCTTAGTTCCTAAGCCTTCCTGGTTTTTCAGTCACTATCTGCTTCCTGTGCCTGTTTCAAGATGTGAGCACTCCCCTGGCCACCTCCTGCCACTACACCTCCCCCCTACCATGATGGACTCTAATCCCTCTAAAACTTGGAACCATAAACTCAAAATCCTTTTGTAAGTTCCCTTGATCATGGTGTTTTATTACAGCACCAGAAAAGTAACTAATACACTGAACACGTATCCTTATATTTACAGACACGTACGCCTCTCACCACTCATCAAAGAAGCTTCTTTTTGCAACAGATGGAGACTATTACAGAGTTCCACAACTGCTCATAGGCACTTATTCTCTGTGTATGACATGCCCAGCCCTAAGTGACACATCTACAATGGAATCTCTGCACCTAAGGTCCACAGAACACAGTGGAACAGGGGATAAAGAGAACACTAATGCATCTCTCAACTCTTACCAGTGAAGCCTCCTCACGCAACAGAGGTTGATGCATACAGAAAAGCTACAACTGGCCAAAATGTAGAGCGAATAAGAGACCACAGACTTGGATAGGAATTCTATAGTAAACCTCTGCTACCCAGGGGCAGAAAGACTGTGAGAGCCAGGGATGGTTGGTGACCACAAAGAAACAGGATTTTAGGCAGCTGGGAATTTATTCACGTGAACTTACAGCAATGGTGACAGCATGCACAAGACACATGCAAACTCAAACCAGACAAAAACCCAGCATAGAAGTGAGGAAATGGGTACAAAGCCCCAGCCTTAGCTGTGAACCCTTGGCAGCTGATCACTACAAGGTGAGGCAGAGTTGGGTCTTCTTTAAGGGAATGATGCTAGATAGGCTTCAGTGGATGAACTCGTACCAAGGGACATCTGGGAACACAAACTTGAGTCAATAGGCTTTATTATATGCGACAGAATGCATAAAATCCAGTGGAGGGCTAGGATGGGGTACAGAGAAAAGGGGTCTAAATATGATTAAGATGTATTGTATGATATGCACAAAAATTCAACAAAAATATATATTGTAAAAGACCAAAATAAATAAATACAAAGAAGGAAACACCACCACCACCACCTGAATTCAGAAGTAAACTAAAATGACTATTGTGACTCTTTTTAAGTCATGGCTCCTGGTGATGTGCAAGACATGGGGGGCAGAATCAACTTAGCACCTGATCTGACCTAGGAGGAGGGGGCAGTTATTACTTATGGCTAAAAACAATGAAATTATAAAAAGGACCCAGAGCCCCAACCCACACACAGAGCACTTTCAGCCTTACCACACCGTCAAGGCTGCCCCAGAGCCCTGGCTTTAGAAATACCGTCATGACTTGTGTGTTCTGAGCCCCAAACACTTAATGGTCTTATGGGTATGGGTCCAACCCATAAATTTTTTAGCTCTAAGTTGCAGCTCTGGGGCCTGGCTGTATATATAAGACTAGAAGGCTAAAGATACCCAGAGAGGAAGAATGCTCAAGTCCCATGTTTGGTTCTCAGCCTGGCTAGGCACATGCCCCTATTCTCTGCTGTCAGAGGGGTTCAGAGATTCATTCAGCTATATAATTGACTAGCGTTCGCTGACCACCCAGTAGGTTTGCCCAGTAGGTGCTGGGCTCTGGAGATGTAGTAATAAGGGAAGAAAGCATGGCTGCAGCCCTCATCAAACTGCCATTCTAGAGTGAGGATGGACACACACACACACACACACACACACACACACAACTACAGATCTAAGTTTCACATTGTGTCAGCTCTTCAAAGAGAAGACAGAGGTCTATGAACACACCAGAAAGGAACCTAACCTCCACAAGGATGAGAGGCGGCTCTGGGAGGAAGTGAGAAGGGGCAGATGTATAAAGAATGGACCATGACAGGAGCTGATGTTTATTCAACTTTCTGGGTGTTGGATATCATTTGAAGTGCTTTACCAAAGTTTCCACATAATCTTCACATAATACCTGGAGGTAGTACGGATGTGTGTGTGTGTGCATGTGTGTGTGTGTAACAGAGGGATGACATCACCAAGTCCTGCTGTATGGTCCTTGGCACTGAGAGAACAGCCAATTGATCTTGTCAGTGCTCTGGGCTATGTGAATTCATTCTTCAGGTAGTTCATGGCTTACATTTCGGAGTTTCTGCACTGTGTGCCTCTCTCTGTACACTTAGAATTGGAATTCATCAAACAAACATCCCAGCAATAACAAAGAAGCTACTCTTTTATCTATATTTAGTTAACAGAGATTCTTTACAATTTGAGTGTTCACGTTAGAAAATAGCTATATTAGCATAGGTAATAAACAAAATATGAAGATATAAGGCTTGTGTAGCAAAGATGTTTGGGACTAACATCAGCAAGAGAACAGCACCAGGCACTCCAGGCTCCCACCAGCACCTGCTCGTTAGTGACATTAGTGGTTAAAGTCAAACCTAGACTCTGGCCTATATATCTCAGTCTTGAATTTTTCCTACAGATGTAGGGCCTTGTCTCTCTTGGTAAGCAGCCTAAAGTATACTTTATAGATGGGATTAATTTCTTCCCACCTTGTGACTAAATGTCATCCAGTCATGAGGGTCATGTCCTTGAAAGGTGATTGTCATGGTGATGGAAAGCCGACCAACACAAGCACTGAGCATTTTAAAGATTTCCATCTTTAGCGTACAAGATCACAGGGAGGAGTCATTACTGTAAAAGATTCCAAGCTCTCCCTTGTCTGTGCATCTCCTCTTTGCTTCTCCACCACTGACAAGCTATGGATTTAGTGATGTAATCATTTGGGTCTTTGATGAGCAGCTTCCTGGGTTTATCTACTGACTTTTACTCTCAATAATTTGCTTAGAAACTGCAAGGTCAGATGTTACTGCTATTCCACAGAGCCAACACCAGGGGGCGATCAAAGTACACCTCTCTAAGCAGAGGCAGTCAAAGCTGAGCCCTTAACTTCCCAGAACCGGCTCCCAGACTGCAGGCACAGAAGGAGTCCAGTTAACAGAAATACTGTCAGTGTAGCTCACAACATGTAAAGGGCGTTTTTAATGGTATTGCATGGCACACGTATTCAGGGTGATTATTGTAATCTCATCAGAGTTTTTGCTTAATGCCAATAGGCTGAAAAATGGCATCCCATAATTGTAAACAGTAGCATAGGAAACAGAAGGCAGGGAATTGCCCTGTCAGATGTCCCACGGAGCTGGTAATTAATGGGTGCCCCTGGAGCCTTAGCTTCGGTTCCTGGCCATGTGCAGTGTCACACGTGCCTGCTCCTCCAAGGTACAAAGCCCTGTGGCTCCTCAAGTAACAACAATTCTTTAGGTCAATGATATTTGTGACTATTGTGATTGGATTCTTGGAAATACTTCCATAACAAAGCACTTCTGGAATGTGAGAGGAAGAAATTCCGTTCAGTTCTCTAGAAACTGCTCAGGGACCATGCCAAACTCTGTTTGCTTTTGACTGTTCAAGATGGAAGCCGTTGCTTCTGTGAGGCTGTGTTTTTCCATTACTGAGAGCCAGTTCCCCTCCTTCAGTTCCTCAAAACTTAAAACAGTGCTGTTTAGTTGATCTTCTGTTTCTCTTTGCAGTTTCCATTACATTACACGACTGAGAGTTCATGAGCCTGGACTCCATATATGTGTGTCTATATATTTATTTATTGCTTTAGAACTCACAGATGAATATAATGTTGTTTGACCAAATCGACCTTTTGCTTCCTCCCTTCCAGTTCCTCCGGTACCTGACTTCCACTTCTCCCTCCCAACTCTACACTTCTCCCTCCCAACTCTACGTACTGTTTTTTAAAGGCCACACTAGGTTAAGGAAACTCCAGAAACAAAGTGTTTCTCTTCCTAGAAGCCCTTCATCATGGAGGCCACTTGGAAGGAAAAGAAACACATAATTCTCACTTTTCCTTTAATTAGATATTTATATGTATAGGTGAAGTAAACTTTTCATTCAATTAGGACAGACCAAAAAGAGCACAAGTGATAACTGAATCAGATTTCACCAGCCGCCCACACCCAGGGAGCTAGCTCTGATATTCGGTGTGAAAGAAAGTTCCCAGAAAGAACTCCTGCATCCTGAGCTGAATTTCCTGCAAGACTGACCAACTGATAAACACTTCAATGACTGTGGAGAGTCTGGAATGTTGCAGATACAGAGCCTAGTCCCAAATCGTCTGGGGACATATTTAACCCACCCCTTGCCTGCCTCTGTTTCTGAATTAACATTCTTGTGACTAATAAAATGTATTAACTTAGGAGAACACAAGGTCCCACACCAATCTAAAAGCTAAGAATGTCATCAGATAGCATCTGAGACCTAGAGTAGACCACCCCCTCCGCTTTGCTATGACCCGCCTACTGAATGTAGCCACCAATGCATTTGAAAAGTGTCTTGATTTATAACTGTTCTTTGTTCTGCCACCTCACTGGAACATGGCATTTGAGGTAATCTGAATCTGTGTTCCTGGGCCATGGTCACTCATATTTGGCTCCAGAATAAACTATCTCTTATCCTCTTTGAGGTGAGAGTTATGCTTTTGCATCAACATAAACAGCCAGCACTCCAAGAGCCTTGTTATGCTGCTGTGAAAAAGGACCTTTGGTCATCGTTTATATGTGGATGTTGTACTCTGTCCTCTAGCTCATGTGATGGTTGGAATGACTTTCATTTGTACCACGGGCTCTTTCTAGCAGT
This sequence comes from Nannospalax galili, assembly GCF_000622305.1. Lineage (NCBI taxonomy): Eukaryota > Metazoa > Chordata > Mammalia > Rodentia > Spalacidae > Nannospalax > Nannospalax galili. The sequence continues at coordinate 1,212,108 of NW_008329031.1, forward strand.
GGTACTCAGAGTGTGGGGCTGCCATTGGCTTGCCATTGTTGGGGGATCTATTGGAAATGAGGATTTACAGCCTCTTGAAGGGAGCAGTCGAGTCTCTGTCGTCCGGCTTCATAACCCTTCCAGGTGATTTGGATATACCCGAAGTCCTTTCCCACTTTTTTCTCCCTAGAGCTGTGACCATCTTTAAAAATTTTTTTTTAAATGTATTTGTATTTTATGTGTATGTTTTGCCTGCATGTATGTAAGTGCACCATTTGGGTGCAATGTCCTTAGAGACCAGAAGGTCCCCCTGGAATTGGAGTTACAGACAGCTTTTAGCTACCTTGTGGGTGCTGGGAACCGAACCTGGGTCCTCTGCATGAACAGCAAATGCTCTTAAACACAGAGCCACTTCTCCAGCCCCCTGTATCCATCATTTAGCCTTGAAATTGCAGTGTAGCAACAAGCTGTGCTTTCTGGGCTATGAACTGTTAAAACACTGCAGTGGTGACCAGGTCTAACTGCCTGTCTCCCCTTTCCTAAGCTTTAAAGTTTGTTTTTCAGTTCTACTGGGGTACGATTTGCATAAGATAAAACTCATCAGTTTTTAATATGCAACTCAGTGCGTTCTGACAAATGTTTACTGTCACTTTTCCTGATACTTATTTGCACTGTGCAGTCTCAAAACTGTTGGCCCACTTCTAACCTGTGAGCAGAATTTTTGAAGACAAAATTCTACTTTCCTTATCATTACAAATAAGAGACTTTGTAAATATTTGCTGAAGAAATGAGTGGATCAAGCTAGGTAAATAAAAATGAACCCACACAGAAGACTAACTGGGGAATGTGGGTTCTGAGAATCCTGCATAAACTTGTGGTTCAAAGTAGAAACAAACTTGTGTAAGAACACACGGGTAACAGCAGGCTGCTACAGTCCCTCAGCCTCCTCGGGGGTTACTTCTGGTCAGTTCCTGTTCATGATGGGCTATTTGCTGTCTTCCTTGTTTCAGAGCATTTTCTGGACATCTGAGTTTTTAGTCTATAGGGAGTCAAGTCAGAACTGTGGAGATGTAAAACACCAGGAGCAATGCCTCACCAAGGAGGGGATTTCGATGATGTGTCTGGCTTCTTCCTCAACTGTGAGGGCAACAGTCAGCTTCTCTGTGCTTTTGGGCTTTTCTCCTCAAAAGCCACTTGCCCCCAAATCTTAGATTTATTGTCTGCTTTTCAGAAAATCCAAAGGCAGCAACATTAACCCTGAGTAAGCCAGAAAGAATGAATTCTACTTCTACTGTGGTCCTCAGCAATTAACGTCCACCTCTGGAAATGTGTTATTTACAGAATAGGAGGAACGCTACTATGTTTGAGGGTGGCATGCAAATCTTACTCAGCTACTTCTAGGCATTGTGCATATGCTAGACTTTGCTTCCCTACAGGATTTCCAGAAAGAGATGACTCATGGGGGTGACTCTATGTGGATGCTATGCTTAAGACATTATACCCCGTGTCAGGTAGATAAGGGAACACACAGAAGCTGTCCACCGATAGTAGTCTGGGTCCTGTAACTGGTCTGAAATCACTATTTCCCAGACAATACAGATTGGGATCATTAACAAATAAAGTTGTGAACACAGTGTGAAAAGAAGACAGAATTTAAAAGTTAGGAAACACAGAATGTGTTGGAGCACAGGAATGCTAACTTACGTAACAGCAACATCAGTCAAGGAATCAAGTCATAGGATATCCGGGAAGAGCCAGACCGACAAGCAAAATAAGACAGAAGTATTTTCCATGTGCTCTTGGAACAGCAAGGATGCTGATGAAATAATGGAGACAGGGATTAGGACATGGCTAAGAACCAGGCTAGTATGCTGTGGGCCCAGGGGAACACATGGATGCTTTGCCAAATGGGCATGTTCTCAAACTGCCTTCAAAATATTTATGTTTATATCTATAGATTTGTGCTGCTCCTTACTTGGTCAGAGAAGCTTCTTATAGCAATGGGTAGCAGTCTACCCAACTGGTCATCTCATCTATAAGGCATCAGGAACAGGATTGCCCTTGGTAATGCAGGTGATTGAATGGGCTTTGACCTTTCCACTGGGAGATAGAGGTCCTGAGAAGAGGGAGTTATGTAATTTGGGTTATATTTAAAAGGACCACTCTGGCTTCTTGGTGAACAGGATGAAGAGGCAAGACTGAAAGCCTGTAGGTCAACTAGAAGTAAGAGAGGACATGACCACGACTTGATACACATAGCAGAAGTGGTGACAAGGGGCTGGATTTACCCAGAAGAACTTGATGAACCACTTGTGGGAAGAAAAAAGCTGGGTGTGGGGAGGTTGAACAGAGGCATCCCACAGTGGCAAGCAATGCCGCGCCCAGAAGACATGACTGTCTTTGTCCCAGGCATGGGTTACTTCCCTATAATTTGCTGGTTAAGGAAGCCCCAGAGGCCCAATAAGACAGGCTACTGTGGGGCTGGAGAGAAGGCTCAGCAGTTAAGATCACTGGCTGCTCTTGCAGAGGACCTGGGTTCAACTCCCAGCACCCACTATCTTTAACTCCTGTCCCAGAGAATCCAATGGAATCTTCTGACCTCTGCAGGCATTGCATGACATGGGTGCACTTACATATATCTTATATATATGCAGGCAATACACTCACACACAAAGTAAAAATATTTTAAAGAGACAGGCTATTGCCATTGCTCTTTGCTGTTCTGCATAACTAGATGGTATGACCCGACTGATGAAGATAACACGTAGTTTGGTTGCAGGGCACAGAGATGGCAATCTTGAACTGACCAGGAAACTCTCTCCCTGCTGATCAGCTTTCACAGTGTTAGAAAGTGCTATGCAGACTGTTGGGAGAGAAGAGACATCAATGATCTCGTGCTGGACCCCGTACGCCATAACACCAACCTGCCCAGCAAGGCATGCACTCTGATGCCTTAATGGCAAGACTGTTTATGAGGTAACCAATACTTTTCCTGGATTTGGGACCTGTTTCACAGAAGGAAATTCATGCCTGGTACTGTAAACATCGTTAAAAACGAAGGCGATTCATAGATCCTAACGGAGAGCATATTGTTGCTGTTTTGCTAAATGTTTATATCCATAGATTTGTGCTCCCCCCTAGTTTGGTCAGAGAAGCATTTTATTGCAGCGAGTAGCAGTCAATGCAGAGACAAACAACTGTTCGAAGTTCTGAGAATATGTGACTTGACTGCTCAGTTGCAGATGGGACATCTATATCCCCTTCACCCCTAAGGCTCAGGGAGCATAAATGGGAAGAGGGACAAATTGAATGCCAAAGCTGGAGGATGACATGGCTTTTATACACGTGAACTCACAGCAGCTGTATTTACCCACACAAGCTTCCACATGATCAAGACACCTAAAGATTTCAGCATGGAGCAGGGAGTGGCTCCCTGTGCCCCTACCCATGCGCCTGCCCTACTGGTTAGCTGAGGAGCTAATGGCAGTTAAATCGCTGCTGAGGGGAGAGAATCACTTTTTTTTGGTTGGGGGGTGGCAGCTATTTGTAGGTTACCTGTGCCCCAGTAGATGCCTCCCCCCAACATGTGCCTATGGGGAGTATTAATTGGACTTGGTGGATTATTTAAAAGAAGAAGAAATAAAGTTGGGAGGGAGACGGCAATATGCCAGGGGTGTAGGAGGACCTGGGGGATGGTTTGTAGACATGTAAGAATTGAAACAAAACCTTCTGATGGGTTGGATGTTGGCTACAAGAGGAGGAAGACACACAAGCATTAGTTAGTATTTTGAAGTATCTAATTGAAAGATAGAAAAAGAAAACATCTACTGATCTGGAAGAAATTAGAGGAAAAAGAGATGAAAGCATGTTTAGCACTAAAGCCAGTGTGGAGGGTATGTTTATCATGACTGTGTTGCCCTCAACAAAGGCAACTGCTTAAAAGCATGGATTCGAGAGTCCAGAAGCCCAGTTTAAGTCCCCTTTGTCATAACCCTGAGTGGTTTATCAATCTCGACTCAGTTTCCCCCTTTGTAAAATGGAAGCAATAAAAATTGCTACAGGGACAAAAAGATATGTTTAAAGTGCCTGTGGCCATTGATGGCAGCTGGCAGGTGCTAGGTAATAATCAGTCAAGCGAAATAGTGGCTGGTGAGATGTGAGTCTTGGATGTGAGGATGGTTAGAAATTGGGAGTCCTCCGAGCATGGATGCTGTTTCAAGCTGAGAGACTGAGTGAGGTCACTGAGGAAGCCAGGGCAGACAGAAAAGGTACAACAGCCAGATACTGAGTCCTGTGGCAAGTGAGGGTTGAGGCATGAAGGGAAGGAAAATGAATTCAAAGCTCAAATAGCTAATTCATGTTTAAGGGCTTTGTATTTCCTCACAGCCTCCACGTTACCCCCTGAAAATCCATCTGAGCAGCTCACAGAGACCAGCAGTCACTGGGAAACGTGTGTGCAGTGGGGCTAGCAGAGGAGCCTATCTGGAATTAACACTTCTCATGCTAGGAAGGTATGGGAGAGTCTGAAGCTGCCAGGTGTGCACTGCACATTCTATTCTCATTAGCAGCATGGTAAAGCAGCCAGTTGTGATCAGCTTGTAAACAACAGTGTGGCTGCAAAGGTGCCGGCCTTCAAGACTGTTCCCCTAACAAGACTACACAGAGACTTACCACTTGTTGAAATTGTTGCTTATTTCATTATTGGAACAACTAGGAATTACAGAATATCAGCTTCTGTCTTTAGGATATCTGTTCTCTTGAAATAGTTAAAAACAAAAACAAATACACAAAAACTTGGCCTGATGGTGCAGGCTTGTAATCCAAGTTACTAGGGAGGCTGAGGCAGGTGGATACTAAATTCAAGGCTTACCTGAGTGAATTAATAAGACTCTGTCTCAAAATCAAATAAAAAACAAAAAAGGGGCGTGGGATGGGGTGAAGATACAGCTCAGTGGTAGAGTGTTCGCCTAGCACAGGAGAGGACCTGGATTCAATCCCAGATACTGCAAAATAAACAAGTAGCACTAAAAAGTAAATGAATGTACAAAACCAGAGGTTTGTTGTTTTAGGCATTTTAAGTGTACAGTTTTGTGACAATGGTTCCAGTCACAAAATTATGCAATAGTTACCATATGACTCCAAAGCTATTTCATCACCCCAAACAGAAACTGTGTACCTATGAAATAATAACTCACCATCATCCTCTTACACCATCTATAGTAACATTCTGTATTACTCAGGGTTCTCTAGGGGAACAGAAGTGATACAGTGAACATTAAAAATGGATTAGTTAGATTGGCTCACACAATATGGTCTGTGTAGTCCAACAATTGCCCTCTCACACTGGACAGGCTGAGAACCAGGAGCTGCTCAGTCCACAAGGGCTGATGTTCTGGCCATTGCCATGTGGCACTAAAAGCCTGGAGGACGCCTATATAGATTCTGGTCTTCATTTAGTGTTAGAAGCCCAGTGAAGTTGGGTTCTGATATGAGTAAAGGATTGAGGCAGCAAGAACTGGCCAGCAAGAGCCAAGGGAAGCAGACCGAAGGGAAGCAAGACCACCCTTATGTCGTGTACTTTCATCTGGGCTGCCAAGAGAAGATGCCATCCACATTTAGGGCCAGTCTTCAAACTTCAGATTACCTGGTCAAGGAAACCCCTTCTCTGGGCTGCCAAGAGAAGATGCCATCCACAACATTTAGGGCCAGTCTTCAAACTTCAGATTACCTGGTCAAGGAAACCCCTTGCAGGCGTGCCCAGTGGCTTGCCTTTTGGTTGATTCTAGAGTCAGTCAAGCTGACTGCCACGCATTTTCCATTTGTTGTGCTAGGGATTAAACTCATGGGCCTCATACACACTGGGCAAGCGCTTTACAGTAGGGCTTCTAGCCTCTTGTTCCATCCCTGGTAGCCACTAATCTGACTCTATGCATGTGCTTATTCTTCTAATTCCATGTAAGTAGAAAATGTAATTTCTGGTCTTTGAGACAATATTGTCAAGGTTTATTTATGTTACGGTGTTTATCAAGACTATAATCCTTTATATACCTTAATAATATTCCATTGCTCTCTATATTTTTTACCTGTTCACTGGTTGATGGACTTGGGTCATTTCTACTTTGTGATTGGTGTAACTAACACCCCACTGAAGTCTCTGTTTACTTCTTTTGGATCTATATCTAGAAGGAGACATGCTAGGTTAGAAGGTCATTCTATGTTTAACTTTTTTCCCAAATTTTATTTATGTGTATAAGTGTTTTGCCTACCTATATGTAAGTGTATCACTTATATGCAATGCCTATGGAGGCCAGAAGAGGGCGTTGGATCCCCTGGAACTGGAGTTACAAATAGTGGTTACCTGCCACCTGAGTGTCGGGAACCAAACCTGGGTCCCCTGTAAGGGCAGATAGTGCTCTTAACCACTGAGCCAACTCTTCAGCTCTATGTTTAATTTATTGAAGAACTGCCAAACCATTCTCCAGAGCAAAGTTGTTACTTGAATGAGGGCCCTAATCCTTCATTTACACCCTCATCAATACTTTTTTTTTTTCCTAGCCATCCTAGTGGATGGGAAATGGTTTATCACTATGACTTTTATATTTCATTAATGAATAATGATGTTCAACATATTATGCACTTGCAAAAAATTAAGTCCTATGCTCATTTTATATTAGATTGTGGACTATAGTCTTTTGTTGTTGAATAGAAGGAGTTCTTTACATATTTTGGATATTAATAAAATCTAGCTTCAGGCAAGCTAAGTCACTCTAAGTGACTCCAGTCCCAGCCCAACATTTCAGTCTCTGATAAGCCTTCTGCTATGGGTCTCTATACCTATACTCATCTAGAAACCCAGAACTCTTAGATGGATTAAGGAGGCCTCAGCATTCTCGAGTCTAAAGTATTCCTGAATATACATACTTCCCTTTTTTTCTTTTCCCAAAGGCTTTTCCTTCTGAAATTGTTCAGCAGTATTTAAGAGAAAAATGGAAAAGTTTTTCCTCTCCTTGAGATCTCCCAGTATAGAACAGAGCCATCACCCAACCTCTTATTCTAATGCTTAATCTTCCTGACACATTAGGAAGAGAACAGCACACTAGCAACAGGGACAAATGCAGCAGAGGCACTTCGTTTTGATCACGGGCAGGAATCCAGCCTTGGCAGGGGGACTGAAGGACAATCTTTCTGCATTAGAGTTGTCATGTCCAAACTTTTCTTGGAAAAAAGCAATGACTTTTACTTTTCTTTTTAAAAAATATTTTATTATTTTTTATGTGTATGAGTGTGTTGCCTGCATGTGTGTAAGTGCACCCGTGTCATGCAATGCCCTCACAAGTCAGAAGAGTGTGTTGGATACCCTGGAACTGGAGTTTCGTAGGGTTGTTAGCTGCCATGTGGGTGCTGGGAATTGAACAGGGGTCTTATGTGAAAACAGTCAGTGCTCTTAATGACTGAGCCATCTCTCCAACCCCCCACTTTTTTTCTTTACCAAAATAAAGAAATCAAGAATCAAACTTCCAATACATAAAATAGAGGCCTACTCTGTCTGAAGTCATAATGGGGGTGGGGGGGTGTTGTGTGGACTGTGTCTGCAGCTGTGGCCTAATTCCTTCCTTATCATCCCACAATCCTGCCTACCTTGCGTTTTCATCTTTGACTATACATTACAATAAACAGAGGTTTATTTTTTTAAAAAGATGTTGGGGTTATCCTCAGACCAATTAAGTTCAGTATATTTAGAAAAAAATCCCAGGTCAGGGATTGGGGATTTAGCTCAATTGTAGGGCAGTTGCCTTGCAAGTACAAGGCCCTAAACTTGGTCCCCAGCACTGAATAATACTCCCCAGATGGGTCTTAAGTGTAGTCAACATTGAAGCCATTCCAGGAAGAAAAGAGGAAGCCACAGAAAGCCCCTCTCTTGTTTGCTTGCAGTCTTGGGATACTTTCCCTTAGCACAGCACAGCGCTCATTCCAGGAAGAAAAGAGGAAGCCACAGAAAGCCCGTCTCTTCGTCTCTTGTTTGCTTGCAGTCTTGGGATACTTTCCCTTAGCACAGCACAGCGCAGCCCACAGTGGCAGAAATAGCTGGGTTAGCTTAATTCCTTTAGTTTGGCTGCCAATTCACAGAAACTAGGGTTAAAACAAAGTAAGCTTTTTAAAAAGGCATGAAAATATTAACAGAATTTAACAAAATAAAACAAAACAATCCACACGTTTGAAAATAAGCCACTTGCTCTTCTGTATTTTTTCAAAGGTAGAGGTCGAAGGAAAGAGGAAAAGAAATCACCCCTTAATCTCTATTTTGAAAAGTTCAGTGATTAGAGTCAAGTGCGTGGGGAATGCCTTACGTTTCTCATCCACTGTATCAAGGCAGAGCCAAAGGAAGAGGCCTTCCGAGCATCATTTACACAGGACGCTCTGTTGTCTGATTATGATTCGAGTATGTCAAAATGTTACTCCCTCTGAAGATCAGAATTATAAAGAATGCCAGGCCCCTCACACCGTTTCCGGAAGACCCTGTTGTAACTGGATATACTGAAAATGTTAGGACATAATATATTTAAATATTTATAATTTAAGTAACATTATGGAAAGAAAAGCTCAAAATCAGTACGTCAAGGTGGAATGACCTCAAATGAATATACTCAATAAACACACAGACAGCATTTGTCGAAAGAGACTTAGGCTCTGACCTGTCACTATTTCCTCTGAATTGAAATAGTTCTTCCTAGAGGGAGAAAGGAGACTCATAAAACCTAGGAGGTTCATGGACCATACAGAGCTCTGGAAGCTAATGAAACCTACACAATCCACAGGGCCCCTCCCCAAGGTTATAGAGGCCGTAAACAACTGCTGGGGAAGGAAGACTCTGCAAGTTGGGCAGGGAGCTCAGGGCTGCAGGTCTCCTGAGTTATCACTCAGGTTGGTATAGACTTTATGGGGTTGCAGATTCCTCTGAGTCACCCAGGCTTCTATAAGCTACCCCAATATATTTTCTCATTAACCAAGCTAGACCCGGGTACGACCATTTCTGTCGTCTGCCTCTTATCTGTGCTCTGTGTGGGATTAACAGACATTTGTTCACGTCCCCTAAAGTCATACAACAGCCCAGGCCCATTCTGATTTCCAAGGTTTCTTATATTATTTTTCAATAGTTTTAATTTTAGCAAAGCAACTCTTATGAGGAAATTTCCTTGTTTCCTTTTGTATATAGTATTGAGTAGAGGAAGGAGTAGGAGTGTGGGGTAGTAATTTTTGTTCCTATTCAGCGAAATCAAATGGCTGGTGAATATTTATACACCAAGGTCCACAAGGAAACAGTGTGGTCATATTGTAGCCCAGGCCATACACTGAAATGCCAGTGAAGGGAGAAGCTGGCAAGAATTTCCAGCACTGACTTCCACTTTCATAGGGAGGTTGTTACAGTTCCTCCCATTTCTAGTTTTTAGGTGCCATATTGTAAAAATCCAAAGAGAATTACCATTTTTAATGCCTTGCATGGTTTCTACTTTTTTAAGATTAAAAGAATTTAAATTATGTGTATGTGTGAGGGTGTGTGTGTGTGTGTATGTGAGTGCAGGTTCCTAAGGAGCTCACAAGAAAGCATCAGATCCCTTGGAACTGGCATTACAGGTAGTTGTGAACTACCTACCAGGTATGGGTGCTGGGAACTGAAGTCTGGAACTTGGATCCTCTGCAAGAGCAGCATGTAACCATGCAGCCAGTCGCCAGCCTGTTTCCTAGTTCTTAAACTCTTGGCCTAACTACGTGTATTAGTTTCTTTTCTGTTGTGATGAAACTCCATGACTAAGACAACTTATAGAATGAAGAGTTTATTTGGCTTATGGTTCAGTGGCGTAGTATCTACAGTGGCAGGGGAGGCTGGAGCAGAAAGCCAAGCAGTTATATCTTCAAGCAGGAACAGGCTGCAGAGAGAGAGAAAGGAAGTCCAGGAAGACTTAAGAACTCTTAAAGTCCACCCTCAGTGACAAGCTTCCTCCAGCAAGGCCGCACCTCCTAAAATCTCCCAAAGTGGCACCACCGACTGGGTACAACTTATCCAAATACTTGGAACCTATGGGAACATTCTCACCACCACACTATGAAAACATGTTCTCAGAGATCTGCAATAACCACGTAGGACAATCAACTCTCATAACTACATACTTACCTTACGCCATTGGGCTTAAGGTAAAAACAGTAAAGAACACCTTTACCAATGTCATAACTCAAAGTTGTGTCATACGGAAATGAACAAGAGATTAAGGAGAAGCATGAAGGAAAGAGGAACAGGGCGAATGATTGGGCCTTTTAAAAAATATTGATACCTGAGGAATAGTGTGTCTTTATGTTTCTCATCAAGTGAAGAAATAGAGGCTCAGATAGGTTAAGTGGCTCTTTGCCTAAATATGTCCTTCTAGGAGGTAGGAGACCTGCAAGTATAGCACACTTTCTTGGGTCTCAGATTCCCTTTTCTTCAGTGTTACTCTGCTATCTCAGGGAAAAAACACAGAATACAACTAAAAGCAAAATATTAAAAAAAAATACAAGAAGGCCCAGTACCTGTTTTCTCCTACTTCTCAGTTACTAGATGGACTTTGAAAAGGACACTCAGCACAAATGGTCAAAAGACACTGGCCAATGGGTCCATCTATCCCCTTCTGCTACCTCTGTGATGTGGGGAGGAGCTGTTCTATTGTTGATAACTCTGCCCAATGACCTTGATATTCAGGACTTGACATGGCTCAAAATGTGGGTAGCTCTGTTGTATGTAGCTGTGTGCATGGAGTGGAGGGGATAAGTAAGCACTGAGAGTTCAGAAAGCTTTCCAAGGAGAAGGGGATTAGTCTAAAGCATTACAGCTGCTGAGCTAAAAAGATGGTTGAGCATCTAAAAAATGACAAATTTCAGAATGGATTTTGACTTACAGTTTCTATGACAATAATTATATTTACACCACACTAATATTTCTAAAATAACTATATATCTTATATCCTCTTCAGTATGACTCAGAAAAAAATTGACTCTTTTTTATCTGAAATGAATGTACTAATAACCTAGGCAACATGCCCACATTCACTAATAAGTTGCAGAATGGGAATTCTAAACCAAGTTTGCTTCCAGGATCAATATTGAACAATTGCTCTAATAATGTAGAAAGCACGTGTATTTCAGCTAAGCTGCCAGCTGAATAACCAACTAATTTTTAGTTTTTTTCTGATTAAAATTTTATTTAATGTGAGGTCAGACTGCTCTGTTCACTGGTAGTTTTCAATATAACATGTCCATATTATCTTCCAATGTCAGTAAAGCCCTACTTATGTTTTAACAGCTTTGTATCTCAATTGATGTCTGAGTACTTTCCAGTTTTTTGTTTTCACACACTGGATGGTTAGTATTGATTGTCTACTTGACAAGATCTAGAATCACCTAGCAGGCGAGCCTCTGAGCCTGCATGTGTGGGGTTATCTAGATTAGGTTAATGGAGATGCAAAGGCCCACCCTAAATGTGGGCAGCACCACTCCATAAAAAGGAGAAAGTTAGCTGAGCATGAGTATGCCTTCTGCTTCCTGACTATGGACAGGCTGTGACCAGCTGCCTCTTAATGCTCCTGCCACGATTTCCCTGCCATGTTGGACTGTATCTCTTGGAATGTGATCCAATATAAACTCTTCTTTAAGTTGCTTTTGTCAGGGATTTTGATCCAGAAATGTGTAAAGCAACTCATATATGCACACTGCTTTACAGATCCTTTCGGCACCTGGTTTCGGCATAGGTTGATCATATCTGTATCCAGTAGATTTGTAGCAGAATGGCTGAGTCAAAGTATAGGCAAAACACTGATGATCATAGCACAGTTTTCCTACGAAAGAATCTGCTCACATTCCTAACCACAGCAAATGCAAGCACTAATTTCCCTGTAAACCTGTGAATACTGGAGATTACCCAACATGCATTTTTGTGCTAATCTGATGAACAGAATATTAGTTTTATTGCGATAGGATTATTCACATCCCATAACAGTCATCCTTTAAACATACATAATTTTCTGGTCTAAACAAGACACATTCTAATTTCAAGGATTAAATTTATTCACATTGTGCAATCCTCATTACTGTCTGGGTCTAGAACGATTTCAGCAGCACAGACAGGGCCACATGCTCTTCCCCGTTCTCATTTGCCAGTGCTCTCCATTCTCCCTTCTGCCTGTCCAGTCATTGGCCTTCATTAAGCAACCTCTTCTCTGTCTCTATGAGTTTGGGGATCATTCTGTGCATTTCCTATAAACAGAATTATGCAACATATCACCTTCTGTACCTGCGTTATGTATATAGGGAAGTGCATAATATTTCCAATGTCACCTATGTTGGTAGCATAAATCAGTACTTCCCTTCCATGTGTGAACAGATATACCACATTTTGTCCATTTATCAAACTGATGGACATTTGGGCTGTTTATATTATATTACTAATATCATAGCATATTGTTAACTGTACATTATATATATTCACATACAAATATGTGTGTGAACATAGGTTCTTTTTTGGAATATAGCTAAGAATAGAATTGCAGGTTAAACTCAACATTTAACATTTTGGTTGAATTTCCAAGTGATATATTCAAAGTGGCTGCATTATTTCACATATCTACCAAAATATGAATGGTTTCTAACTTGTTTACACTAACCCTTGTTAAAAATCTTTATTATAGTCATTGTAGTATGTTGTGATGTGGTCTCCCAACACAACTTTGATTTGCACTTCCCTAATAAAGAAGCATTTCAAATGCCTTTTTTTTTTTTTGGTCTTTTTGAGACAGGGTCTCTCCCTGTAGTCCCACTTGCCCTGGAACTCACTATGTAGACCTGGCCTTAAACTCACAGAGATCTGCCTGCCTCTGCCTCCCAAGTGCTGGGATTAAAAGAGTATGCTACCACGCCCAGCTTGAAGTGCCTTTTAATCTGGGGATTCCTGCCTGATTGTTACATCTTCTTTGGGGAAATACCCACGTAAAGTACTGTCTTGAATTTTCAAGTAGCAAAAGCTGTTCATACACTGTGGATAGTACATTCTTATGAAATATTTTATGTGACTTGCAAACACTCTTTCCCATTTTGAGCACTGTCTTTCTACCTGCTTTAGAGTATGCTTTAAGGCACATCAATGTTCAGTTTTGGTTTACTCCAATTTATCTATTGTTTTTCTTTGTTCTTTAGATATTATGCCCAAGAAACCATTGCCTAATCTAAAGCCATAAAGACATCTATCTACATTTTCATCCAGGAGTTTCATGGTTTAGCTATTGTATTTGGATCTTCGACCCATTCTGAGTGAGCTTGTGTGTGATATGGTGAGAGGTCAGGGTCCAACTTTATTCCTGTGCACATGGATATATTTACTACAGGACCATTTCTAGAGTCTAAGGACTATCTTTTCTCATTTTTTTTAACTTTTATTGAAATGACTTTTTTTTCTACACTTATGGCTTTATGTCTAGACCCTCAGTTGTGTTCCAGAAAGTATATGTGTGTTGTTATACCAGCATTACACTTTTGGCATTGGAATAAGTCATTTATCCAATTGTGTTCTTTCTTTTTCAGGAATTTTTAGCTTGAACCAAAATGAATTTGAGGATCTACAGGTTAGTTTGGGGACAAATACTGTCTTAGCAATGTCAAGTCTTCCAGTCCATAAACATGAGACCCTTTCAACACCTTTGTTTTTCTACTTCTGCTATTTTCATTAGTGTTTGAGATTATTTTTGACATTATTATATATGGAAATGCTTTCTAATTTTAATTTTCAGAGTATTAATTCTGTAAAATATACAATGGCTTTTTAAATGATTATGCATCTTTTCAGAACAATAAATTCTTGGGGGTGATTCAAGATTTTCTACAAACAAGCTCATGCCAAATAGAATTAATTTCATCGCTTCAGCTCAATACAGTTTTCTTTGTTGTGGTGGTAAGATAACAACAATGACAACAACATGGGATCTATCCTCTAATAAACTTTATTTATTTATTTATTTATTTAATTTTATTTTTACACCCACTTCCCGGATAACACCCTCCCGTAGCCTCCCTCCCCCCACTAGAGCCCTTATACTCTGATATCCCTGCTACTGTCTGCTGTGTTGTCGGCACCCCCAGCCATTCC
>NW_008329031.1:1226265-1234016 GCF_000622305.1 Nannospalax galili
GCTGTTCATTTTCCCAGTTCTATGCTGGGTTACTATCTGGGAATCCCTTTGGCTACACTGGCCAACAACTCAAAAGGAGGTATGGCCTGTCTGGCATTGTTGCTTGTTATGCAGCCTTTAGCTATACATATGGACTCTTAGGAATTATATTTGCCCCTTTAATCTTTGGTTATACTTTCCTTTTGGGTATTTAGTGTAGTTTTGCTAGCTAAGAGCACAATGTCATACAATGTTGCCAGACAAATCTAGCTTACTACATGTAGTCTCTGGGGATCTACTAGGTCAAACAAGGAAAACTGTCATTAATGGAGCTTTAATGGTGCTCTAACTTTATTGTGCCTGCTGATGTCAAGACTGCTGATTTTCATCATGACTCTGGGCTATGATATTTCTTTAATAAAAAATTTCTCCAGTGAGCATCCCAAGAATGTGTTCTACTAGTGAGCTTCATACCTAGCCCTTGGTCTGTTGCTTTTTAAAGGCTACCATGGAACTGGAGAAGAAAAAAATGAAAGCATGGTGAATTACTTTTCTCACTGCTCTGACAAAAATCCCTGAAAAAGGCAACTCAAGGGCAGGATCTATTTTAGTTTGTGATGGTTTGAAAATGCCCACACAGTGGAGAAGGCACCCCAGCTGGAAGAGTAGACAGCTGGTCACACTGCAGAGGCGAGCGCTGGTGCTCAGCTCGCTATCTCTTCTTCTCTGTATTCAGTCCGGGACACCAGCCCATGGAATGGTGGTGCCCACATTCATGATGGGTCTTCCCACCTCAGTTAAATCTCTACAGAAAAATCCATAGAGGTGTCTCTTGTCTCTGAGGTGAATTCAAATCTAGTGGCATTGAAAATGGAGATTAGCTATCACATATTTTGAGTAAGAATACTACAAATCTTGCTGTTCTTATGAAGATTCTGCTGTGTTCTCTGGGGATTACAGGGAACCTCTTGCTAATTTTCAGTTTTTTGAAACAGTAAACTCTTAGAATTTTGTGGGTTCTTTTCCTTTGTTTTTATTTTTTTTTGAAGAGAGAATTTTCAAAGATTAACTCTCTGTTACTTAACTTTTAAAAAGATTTACTTTATTTTTAAAAATTCTACATGAGTGTGTGTGTGTGTGTGTGTGTGTGTGTGTGAATGCATGTGTGCACACATGTGCATGTGTTTGCTTGGCTGCAGGTGCCTGTGGAGGTCAGCAGAGAGTGCTGGATCTCCCTGGAGCTGGAGTTATAGGCGGCTGTGGGCAGCCTGACATGGGAACTGAACACACTTCTGCTGGAAGAGTAGCAAGGCTTCTAACCACTGAGCCGTCTCTTTAGCCTGCTGATGTCACTTCTAAATTTTCTTTAAAAATATTCGTTTTGAGTTCCAATGATTTTATAAATGCATTTTTGTTATATTCTTCTTCCTCTATTGAGAAGGGCCTGAGCAATTCCTCTCTCACAACTCCTGGTCACAGGAGCATCCCCTTTCCATGCCATATAACTTGATAGACATGCACAGGTTTGTTCAACATCTGGAACTCTTCCTTATGAGGTCACCCCCACTGGACTTCCCAGCATTAAGTGAGAGCTGTGTGTACAACACAGAAGGCTTCAACTAGAAATTCACAGCACCATGAAGTATTCCTAAAAAGACTTGTTTTTAGATGAGCCACTTGACTGACATCTGGGCTCCAGGTGATAAAACATCATGCAAGACGAAGTAGGGAATTCTAGGCCCCAGCCTGGGACAACACCGCAGCTTGTGGGATAGAATAGGGGCAGTGGAGAAAACAGTAGGTGAGTCCCAAAATTAAGCCCCAATTTCAAATCTGCACCACATGGCTTTGCAGTCTTAACTAAACTGTATAGCGTGTGCCGTCCCAGTCTTTCCTGATAAAATACATAAACAAATCCTCAGCACATAGGACTATCATGAGGACGAACTGTATGTGGTGTTGGTGTTGTAGCTGGCATGGAAGAAACACACAGCTATGTTGGTTGAATCTAAGGTTGCAGACTAAGATCTGATGAGCACATAGGGCATAATGGGTAGACAGACAAGGAGCGGGAGTCTCTGTGACTGAGGGAAGACTGTGCCTTCACTTTCCTTAGAGTGCACATCTCTGATCGGTCAGCATCTTGCTGTCTAGTACACAGCTGAACCACAGTGTCTACTGTGGAAACTGACATGTCTTGTAAAAGATTTGGTTACCTTTCTTGTTTCTGAAACCTCCATATAGCAAGACTGAATCACCCCCATCAGCAATCATTTAGGCATTTAATGACACTGTCAGGGTCTGCTTCCCAACAGCTCCTCCGAGGCCCTCGTTGTGCAGCAAGAAGTCTTTTCATCCTGCTCAATTCTCAGGGCTGCATTTTGGCTCCTGTCATGCTTGAAAGGCTCGCAGCATCTCCTGGCTTAGCTGTTGTAATTCTCAGTCCCTTTAATAATTAATATCACGTCTCACTCCAGCCAAGCTGACAGACAGGCTCCTCTGCCTCTACTCTTGCTTTTTAATTGGCACCTTGTGAGCTGCAAAACGCACAGTGCAAATGAGTTAAACACCAGGCTCTGGCTGACATTTCCTCAGTGACAAAATTCAGCAAGCTCAGCCTAAGGAATTTTCAGGTAGAACTGGAGAAATGGTTCTGATTGAAGGAGCACAAATGCTCCCATGATGCACCTTGTCTCCCAATGTCTTTGTAATTGTACAGTCATGGGGTTAAAGTGCAGGCAAGGGTAAGAGACACTGATTCCCACATGAAAAGACTGATGTTTATTACCTACCAGTACAACAAGAGTGTGCATTTATAACTGAGGCATAGAATAGCCCAGTAAGAGCAAGAGTGAACAGTAATAAAAATCAAGACTATAAGGGTCAGCCAAATATTAATTTAATATGAATATTTGGGTCTGGTCAAGCCATCATCTAGAAGCAAAGTTGGGAGAAGATTGCAAACACCAGGGGATTGTGACCATCTTATGTCAACAATGCAATGCCATTCACATAGCCAATAACAAGGTAGAGTATTAGACACCTAGACAAACATTTCAGAAGAAAATCGCTGTGTGTGTGTGTGTGTCTATCCATTACATTTAATTCCATAACATTTGTGCCTCAAGACCAGGTAAGTCTTCAAGAAATGGAAAAACTCAAAATTGAGTAAATAATCGAGTAAAATTTTCAACTGAGTTTAAATGTCATTATATCCTCAATTAAAACATTTATTTTAGGTAGTTATTCTGCTCAAAATTTTAAATATAAAATTTCATGTGGTCTCAATTAAAAGTAAATTGCAGCCTACCACTCATGCTAATGATTCATGTTTATCATAAGACCTGTTATAAATAAAGTATTTGAAAAGTAAATAGTGTTGATCAAACTATATAGGTGAACATTTCCTATATGAAAGTTGAAGGAGATAGGCTGATACAGATGCTTCCTCTTCAACAAAAGGACTGAATTCAACTGTACTCTGAAATTAGAAAATTCAGGAGCTAAGGATGTATATGTAGCTCAGTTGGTGGAGTGTTTTCCTAGAGCCCAAAACTAGGTGTGGTAGTGCACAGCTGTAATCTCAGCCCCTGGGAGGTAGAAGCAAGGATGATCAAGGTCATCTTTGGCTACATAACAAGTTGGAGACCAGTCTGGGATACATGAGACACTGTCTCAAAAACAAAACCAATCTCCCATCTCACAAACCAACCAACCAACCAACTAACCAAATGTTGGGAGCCTGAGGCTCAGCCATTTCTCAAAACTGCTGACAGACCTAAGCTGGTAACTTTCCATTCTGCCCACTCTCCTCCCGTGGGCAGGGATGGAGCCTGCAGGGCCTTGGCCCACGGCCTTGTACTCTTTTCCAGTAAACTGCCCTGTTTTCCATTAATCAGTAGATTCCTCCCTTAGAGTACATCTGGGCCCCTGTGGTCTAGCTGATATGATTACTCTCAATCTTTACTCCTTTGTTCTCATTCTTTATTTAACCTCATGCTTGTGCTGCAATAAATGAGACTTGATCGGAACGCTGTCTTGTCTCCATTTCTCTTGTCTCTTGCCCCATCCAAATCCCCACTCCCCAATCCAGGTACCCCATTGCAGATCCCGCGGGCTGGGACAGCTGGCACCCAATGTGGTGGCTGGATACTGGGGGCACATCATGAGGGAGACGACAGAGGAAAAGGAGTGCACTCGCTAAATCTCAAGGAATTCGGAGACGCACCGCGGGAGCCTGCCATGACCGAACCGAAAGTAAGTCAATCCGTCCGATCATGGGGCAAGAATTGAGCCAGCATCAGAATTATGTCAAGCAATTGAGAGAGGCTCTAAAGACACGAGGAGTAAAGGTTAGGACTGCGAATTTATTTCATTTCTTTGATTTTGTAAAGGACATTTGTCCCTGGTTTTCCCAAGGGGTCATAGATATAAAAAGATGGAGAAGAGTGGGAGATGCATTACAGGACTTTTATACAGTATTTGGACCTGAAAAGGTTCCTGTTACTGCCTTTTCTTATTGGAATCTAATAAAAGAATTAATAGATAAGAGGGATGGACCAGTAGTGATAAAGAGATGGAGAAGAGTAGGAGATGGATTACGAGATTTTTATACAGTGTTTGGGCCTGGAAAGGTCCTGGTTACTGCTTTTTCTTATTGGAATCTAATAAAAGAATTAATAGATAGGAGAGATGAACATAAACCAGTAGTGGCAGCGATCACCCAAGCTGAAGAGATTTTTAAAAGTAGTTCCAAGCCAGAGTGGAGGGAAGTTCCCAGGGACGAGCCTGACTTAATTTCTCTTGATAGTGAAGATGAGGATTCTTCTAAAAATATAAAGAAGGAGTCCTCAGAGTCAGTTAAAGGGAAGGGAAATCAAGAGAATGTCCAAAAGTCTAAAAAAGAACATATTCGCATTTATCCTCTTTTACCAGAAGCTGCCTGTCTAGCTTCGGATACAGATGGCGCAGAGTCTGAGAGGAAGGGGTTGATTTGTAAAACTGAGATTAGGTCACCAAATGGCCACAAGAGGCAAGAATAGCAGCCACTCATTTGGTGCAGGAACAACTTGAGGCAGGGCACCTTGAAGAGACTTGTTCCCCATGGAATACACCCATATTTGTTATTAAAAAAAGGTCAGGAAAATGGGGATTATTGCAAGACTTGAGAGCAGTCAATGCTACTATGGTCCTCATGGGAACTTTACAGCCAGGTTTGCCTTCTCCAGTTGCCATACCACAAGGATACTTTAAGATAATAGTAGATCTTAAGGATTGTTTTTACACTATTCCCTTATATCCTGAGGATCACAAACGTTTTGCCTTTAGTCTTCCTTCTATTAACTTTAGAGAACCTATGAAGAGATACCAGTGGAAGGTTTTGCCTCAAGGAATGGCCAATAGCCCTACCCTTTGTCAGAAGTTTGTAGCCACAGCTCTTCAAAATACCAGAAATACTTGGCCATCCATGTATATAATCCATTATATGGATGATATTCTGATAGCAGGCGCAACAGGGGAAGCAGTATTACAATGTTATGCTCAGTTAAAATCGGATTTATTTGATGTAGGTTTACAAATAGCCCCTGAAAAGGTACAAACACAGGATCCCTACTCTTATTTGGGTTTTCAGATTAATGGGCAAAAAATAACTAATCAAAAGGCTATCCTTAGACTTGATAAACTACAAACCTTAAATGATTTCCAAAAACTATTAGGTGATAACAATTGGCTACGTCCTTATTTAAAGTTGACCACTGGGGACTTAAAGCCCCTCTTTGACATCCTTAAAGGGAATGTAAATCCAACCTCACCCAGAAACCTTACTGAGGAGGCCAAAGTCGCCATACATAGAGTTGAGAAAGCAATTGCTAACCAGTTTGTTACCAATATAGATTATCACAAGCCCTTACGGCTCGTGATTTTTAATACTCACCTATCACCTACAGGTCTTCTTTGGCAGGAGCCTGATCATCCTATTATGTGGATACATTTACCTGCCTCCCCCAAAATGGCGTTGCTTCCATATTATGATGCAGTGGCTGACTGAATAATTATTGGTCAGGACCACAGTTGTAAATATTTCGGTATGGAACCTCTTCATATTGTACAACCTTATACCAAGGATCACATTAACTGGTTACTTCAGAACTCAGAAACTTGGCTAATAGCTTGTGCTAATTTGGGGGGGGGGTTAGATAACCATTACCCACCTGACAAGCTTATTCAATTTTGTAACCATTTTGTAATCTGCATACTTTCATTTTTCCATGCATTACTAGCCATCAGCCTTTACCTACTGCCTTGCTGGTCTTTACGGATGGTTCCTCCAATGGAATGGAAGCCTATACTTGGAACAATCAGGTTGTGCATTTTCAGACCAACAAAACCTCTGCACAACTGGTGGAACTGTTTGCCATCATATCAGTTTTTTCTGTGTTCCCGGATACACCCCTTAATATATACACTGACAGTGCATATATCGCTCATGCTATACCTCTTTTAGAAACTGTTCCTATAATTGGGCATATTTCTGAAGCTGCAGATCTTTTTTGTCAGTGCCAATACCTCATCCAACAAAGGACAGCCCCCTTCTTTTTAGGACACATACGAGCACACTCTAGCCTTCCGGGGCCTTTAACGGCCGGCAATCTGGTTGCCGATGCAGCCACCAAACTTGTTGCTATTGCTACTCCTTCTAACATTACTCAAGCTCAACAGGCTCATGAGTTACACCATCTTAATGCAGTTTCCTTGCGGTTAATATTTAAACTCACCAGAGAACAAGCTAGACAAATAGTTAAAGAATGTAAGACCCATGTCACCTTTCTCCCTGTTCCCCATCTAGGAGTCAGTCCTAGAGGACTTGTCTCTAACATGCTTTGGCAAATGGATGTATCTCATTACAAAGATTTTGGCAAATTTAAATATATTCATGTTTGCATTGATACTTTCAGTGGACTTCTCTGCGCTTCATTACAAACAGGGGAAGCTACTAAACATGCTATTGCTCACTTGCTCCACTGCTTCTCTACTACGGGTACCCCGAAACATATTAAAACAGGCAATGGTCCCAGATATGTATCTCAAGCTTTTCGAAATTTCTGCAACACCTTGCAGATAAAACATATGACGGGAATACCTTACAACCCACAGGGCCAGGGCATGGTTGAAAGAGCTCATCTACTAATAAAAAATACACTAAATAAAGTAAAAAATGGGGAATGGTACCCCATCAGAGGATCCCCCAGGAATTTATTAAACCATACACTCTTTATTTTAAATTTAGACACTCATGGTAAGTCGGCTGCAGATCACTTCTGGCATCTGGAATCTAAGAGATGCTATGCCATGGTTAAATGGAAGGATGCCATGGATAATTCATGGCATGGCCCAGACCCAGTATTAATATGGGGAAGAGGATCTGTCTGCATTTATTCACAGCAACATGATGCAGCCTGCTGGTTGCCTGAACGCTTAGTAAAGCAGATAGATGTTAACCAATGTTCCAGGGAGAATGAGGCTCCCTGAGAAACGTTTTTCTTTTCTTTCTGTTCTCTTTTACAGCCCAGCCAGACCACAATGGCCTCTGCTTGTTGCATCCTGCTCCTCCTGATTGGTCCCTTTTGGTCGCAGATGGTGTTACAGTGGGAATTCCAGGTTATAGAGGGAGACATACACTCTGATGACAACATCCAAACCATTGGCACTGTCCGCTGTCCAGGGAAAGGTTGCCAAACAACCGTTGTCATTCCAATCATCCCATCCATTTT
>NW_008329031.1:1234308-1234798 GCF_000622305.1 Nannospalax galili
CAACATCATTACCGCTGGCACTGCACCTTCTCCCCCCATGCCATCTATCCCTTTACTTTATAATCCTACTCAAAATATTTCCCTCTGCTATATCACTACCACCTACACTCCCCCCTCCTTTGTGTGTCACAGTAATTACTCTGTCAGTTCATCTCTTAATGCCCCCCTCTTATGTCTTTCTGGTGTAATGAATCCCTGTATCAACAGATCACTATTTCCTCTCCAGGACCCTGTGTATTAATTACTATTGTACCCCAATTGACCGTGTATTTGCCAGGGGAGTTCACCTGGCTACTCTGCCCACATATTAAGAGAGGGGTATTTATCCCTTTTGTAATTGGGATAGGATTTACCACCTCTGCCAGCCTTTCTGCGGGGGCCCTGGGACATACTCTCTATACTGCAAAGGAATTCAACTCCCAACTACAGCAAGTTATAGAATCCACAGCCAGTAGCCTTGCATCCTTGCAGCGCCAGCTGACTTCCCTGG
>NW_008329031.1:1235130-1255340 GCF_000622305.1 Nannospalax galili
GAGGTGAATGCTTTGAATTGCTTACACAAAAAATCAAGCGTGCTTTACACATAGCAACTTTAAATCAACTTTGCATAGGACCACTCCATTAATATGTATGTATGCTAACTTAATACATCAAGACAATAAAGAGAAAGCTGTTTTATATGTTTACAACTCTAAAGTATGTTTTTTATCTTATTCTTTAGATTCTTTTCAAATACATACAGATTAGTTCTATACTTAATGTGATATCAACACAATACTGGGATGTATTCTTAATATATAAAGGAAAAAATGTTGGGAGCCTGAGGCTCAGCCATTTCTCAAAACTCTTGACAGACCTGAGTTGGTGACTTTTCATTCTGCCCACCATCCTCCTGCAGGCATAGGACAGAGCCCGCAACCTTGGCCCACAACCTTGGCTCACAACCTTGGCTCACAGCCGGGGCCCACAACCTTGGCCTGCGGCCTTGTTCTCTTTTCCAGTAAACAGCCCTGTTCTCCAGTAATCAATAGATTCATCCCTTAGGGTACATCTGGGCCCCTGTGTTCTGGCTGATATGATTACTCACTCTTTGCTCCTTTGTTTTCATTCTCTATTTAACCCCATGTTTGAGCTTCAATAAACAAGACTTGATCATAACCCTGTCTTGTCTCCATTTCTCTTGTCTCTTGCCCCATCCAAATCCCCACTCCCCAATCCAGGTACCCCGTTGCAGATCCTGCGGGCCGGGACAACCAACCAAAGTCATGTAGTTGATATTTTACAAGTAGAAAAATCCTATAGCCCTTATCAGTGGGGGAAAAAAAAACTCAAGAGAGAAGAATAGTAGGAGAAAGGCATGACAAAGGGAGAAATGTGTAAAAAGGGGGTAGTTGAAGAGGAGGAGGAGAAGGAGGGCTAGACAAAGAACTATGAGAATAAAGGGGAAGGAGGAACTCAAAAGAGGAGGGACCATAGCATACAAAAATTATAAAGGGAAAAATGAGGAAAACGGGGACACTTTAAATGGGAAGGGAGGGGAAGGAGGATAAGACAGGGAGAGAAAGAGGAGACATTAATTGTGCTCAGCTAGTATAAGGAATCAGAGGGAATCACATTAGTCCAAAATCCTACTGAAAAATTACTCATAAATATCCCTACCTGAGACCATGAGTATACCTGAAGGCTACATAACAAGAAACAGTGACAGACAGGAGAAACCTTCCTTTGAGTTTTGGCCAGGGTGGTCCAAGAGACTCCCAAAATTACACAGGCTATTGCCACAGTCCTTGATTACCTCCAGAACTTGGCGGTAAGACCCTATTACTGAAAACAGGACATACTTTGGACACAGGATTTGGAGCAATGGGGTTGGAACTGACCTGGAAGCCACCTCCCCTGAAGGCTAGCAGCTCTCGTAGCTTTGGAGAGCACTACGCAAGCTGGTAAGGTACAACATCAATCAATGGTCCAACCCCAGCTTCAAGGCCTAAAAATCACATTAATGGCATTAGTGCAGTAGTGGCACTTTTATCTTAGGGTAATCAACAGCTACCTAATTGGACTTAAAGCCCACTCAATGGGAAGAAACTCATGTCTGGTACTGTAAACCTAAGCAAATACACATAGCTGGAGAGGTCAGAGCTCTTAGGGAAAACCCCAAGGCTCTCATGTCCCTAGACAAATGTAATTTCTTGCTATGTACAAAATATGGATCCTTAAGTTTACGGACAAGCATCCCAGTCACTACCCATCAAAGTACATCCTTTTTCAACAAAGAGAGATTATAGAGTTATACCACTGGTCACACACAGAGATTCTCTGTGAATTACCAAAACCTAAGTGGCACATCTAGGATACAACCTCTACACCTAAGACTCACGGAATGTAGAACAAGGGATGGTGAGAACTCTAATGCATCCTTCAGTTCTCATCAATGAAGCTCCCTCGTGCAACAGAAGGCCAGGAATATAAAAGCCCACAAATGGAAAAATGTAGAGAATAAGAGTTGGCAGGGTGTGGGTCCTTGGACAGGACTCATCCTATATTGAGGTCCACCCAGGGCTCAGGGACTATTGCAGAAGAAGTGGTGGAAAGATTGTAAGAGCCAGGGAGGAGGTGCAGGATCATATGGAAATAGTCCTACAGGCACCTGGGCCCCTTCTCATACAAACTTACAGCAATGATGTCAGCATGCACAACACCCATGCAAACTTATGCAGACAAAAACCCAGCACAGAACTGTGCAAATGAACAGCAAGCCCCGATCTTAGTCAAAGAATTATTGGCAGCTGATTACTGCTAGTTGAGGAAGAGCTGATCTTGAAGAGAGAGACTAGATAGGCTGACTAAACCCCAGTGGATGAATTTGCACTGAGGGACAACTTGGGACACTAACTTTACATAATAGGCCTTAATACAAATGACAAATGTATGAACTCCAGTGGGGGTACTATAGGAGGGTGCTAAAGGGGAAGGGGGAGGGTTCATAAAGATGATTTTATGTATGAAATATATAAAAATTCAATAAAAAATTTAAAAATTCTTCTTTCATGTTCATATACTTGTAGAATGTGCTTTGCTTGAAAGTCATTTTTGTCATGGCTATAATAAACAGCTCACAGTAGTACATCATGTGGGTTTCTCCTTGTGCTGAGGGTCAGGGATGAAGGAGCAGTCTCTATTGAGGATGCACAACAAGAGAGCTTTTAAGACTTCTGTTCAGAAATGGCATGTCACATTCATGCCCATTCCTTTGGTCAGTGTGTCATGCATTTAAACTCAAAGTCAATGGGCTGGTAATTATTCCTATGATGGTCACAGCACCAAGAAGGGGTTAAGGTCACTACCCAAAATACTGGACCACTCCTTGAAGCTGAATTCATTCATTAATGTATAACTTTCAAGTATAAGTCATGTCCCAAATACTGCACTGACCAGATATTGCTTCTTTTTAACCTGATTTCTAAATTTGATGTTTTGTGACCCTAGCAAGGACAGATAATCCTTATAGCCAGAAGAGATAGTGATAGTGGCACAATAATAATCCAATCTAGCACTGCAGGTACGTATTGCTATGCTTTTATAATTACAAAGGTCAGACAGTCTGACTACTCAGTGCTCTCTGCTCCATGAACTTTCCTGTCTAGTCCTAAACCAATCCTACTTGGCTTCAGATTTGTGCTGAAATGATGTCCCTCAGGCCAAACCTGAGACAACAGTGTTCATACTTAACCTCACCAGGGTCCACTAACAGACTAATTGCATGCAGACTCAGATAACACATCATATTCTTTCCATTCCCATAGCTAACAACTGCTGACCTGCCTTGTCCCAGCTCTACTTGAAGAGATTCACCTGTTACATTACCATTGCCTGTCTTGCACACTCCATGTGCCAAGGATGCCTGGGTCTTACTGCTTCTAAAGCTGAAATGTCGCCAAATGGGGAGGGCCTTTAAAGGAAGAGGGGAGACCTGTCCTTGCTCAGCTTTCTATATTTGCAGTGGGGCACAGAACAACTCTTCTGGCCTGTGTCCTAACGTAATAGTTCAGACTCAATTTTGGAACTTCAGAGAAGTGAGTATAAAAGTCAACGAGAC
Organism: Nannospalax galili; assembly: GCF_000622305.1. Taxonomy (NCBI): domain Eukaryota; kingdom Metazoa; phylum Chordata; class Mammalia; order Rodentia; family Spalacidae; genus Nannospalax; species Nannospalax galili. The sequence continues at coordinate 1,238,697 of NW_008329031.1, forward strand.
ACTTTACGAGCTTCTCTGCACATACAGTGGTGTGCTTACCCTGCCATGTCACATACCCTAGAAAGGTAGCAGCCCCTGCTTCATCCTTATCACCTTTTTCCCATGTTTGTCTTCTTCATGCTCCCCTGACCTCCAGGAGATCAAATATATCGATTCATCTTCCTGGCATGTTTCATTCTGCTTCCTACCTTGCGGTGGACTTTGAGGTTGAATCCCCAGTAGTGACTATCTTTGTTCCTCAGTGAGGAGCCACAGGAGAGGAACTGACCTAAGGGTGATCTTATCTGTGCTTCTGTGGTTGCTTTCCATGACCTGCTTCTGAGAAATGTGTTATAGGAGAGCTTTGCTGGAAGCTGTTGAGGAAGATCTGTTTATTTGTTCTTAAAGTGAAAATGCTTCGAAGTTAAATTTTATCTCTTCAATTTGAACCCAAAAGTACATAGGTGTAGAGGCTCTGGGTACCATTCTACATCCATGAGAAGAGCCAGAGACAGGATGCACCATGCTGTGCCTATGGAGCAGAGATGACAGCTGATGTCTTTAATTACCTTATCAATCAACTCTGAGGTCCACCTTATCTCCACATCAACTGGTTGTCACCTAACAAAAACAAATACACTTGTTCAAGCCAGTTTTGGTTTGAACCTGGGTTTCCTTTCCTGGTGAATCCTACTGATATTCATGATTGCAATGAACTGATCTTTAAAAATATTTTATGATTTTTATTTTTTATGTGTTTTAGTGTATCACCCACATGTGGTAGGTGCACCTGTGTTGTGCAGTACTCGTGGAGATCAGAAGAAAGTGTTGGATTCCCTGGAACTGGAGTTACAGGCATATGGGTACTAGAAATCAAACCCAGGTTCTCTCCAAGAGAAGCCAGTGTTCTTAACCGCTGAGCCATCTCTCCTGCCCTGGACTCTCTGAGCTTGCCTAAATTTAGTTTAGGTGCCCTGTACCTCTGTTCTCATCATTTTAAAGCTATGTGGCTAATACTTGTATATGAGTTTGATTATTAGAATAGAATTCTAAAAGGAGAAGAACTAATTTTGTCCTACTTGTTGGTATATCACTGTTATAAAGTCAGTTGCAAAGTAAATGTGTGCTAAAGGTTTTCTGGAAGAAGGGGCTGCACTGCCTTGTTCTGGGGTGTGTTGGTACCGACACACACATGTATCTGCTCAGGCTCAGCTCACCTGGTTCTTGCCTATACTTAGGGAAAATTTGCTTGTCATCTTTAATCCATTTTTATTTCTGGCTCCTGTTCTAAGGCATGCCTGTCAACCTGTACCATAGCCATATGACTGGGCCTGGGTTTCCACACTGTCTGCTTATTTTACCTTCTAACATCTTTGGCTGGTCTGCTTAGCATCCTTATCCTGCTTCCTGTTCTCAGGATTTGCCTATTTGCTTCAGCTCTTAATGGTTCCTTTCCCCAGAACTCCAAAAAGAGGAGTTTTGCAAGGTCACAAAATTCACATAGATGCTTTATTGACTAATTTAAACCCAATGGAGGGGCAACAAATGGGGGGGTGTCAACTAACCTGAGATTTTAGAATCTGAGAGAATGTCTTTGAACATCCTATCAAAGAATAGTGTTTTTTGTTCACGTAACCCAGGTGACAAAGTAGAAAATGTATTTAGAAATACTAAAACAAATATCAGAGGCCCTCCTGGATTGTTTACACTTGAAAATGAAAAGCTTCTGTAAGGTGGGGGCTGCCAGATGGTCTCTAGTGACATAGCTGGCATGCAGGGAAGAAGTGCTCTTCATTTATCGCGTGCTCACTGAATGGTGACTGTAGTCCCAGAATAGTATGCTGAGAAGAGACAGTCACTAGGTTCCACTAATACATATACATACATTTAAGAGGAAAATCACATATTTGTAGTTTCTGAAAAGTGCCGAGATTCAAGTAATAAGCAATGCCCAGGTCTTTACTTTCAGGAGGACAACCAAAATGCATGTTTGAATTTTTTTAAAGCTTTAGGACAATTTTATTAGAATTAAAAGAAAAATCCTCAGGACAGGCAAGTTGTGAATCTCGGTAACCGCCTTGAAGAGGTGAATGGAGGGAAGGAGGGAAGAAAAAGCCATGAACCCATGCTGGTTTACAGGTTATTATTACAGGTTATTTAGCATGATTTAAGGTGAACCTGTCTTCCTAGGGGTGGTCCTATGACCAGCTGATTGACTAATGGAACTTAAAGATGAGCCTTCAGAAAGACTGGAGACTTTAGTTTTTGATCAGTAATGTTATGGCACTAACATTTGCCCCTCTGAAGAGGTAACCACAAAATCTTTCATGATTTAGATAATTCCTTTGGCACAGAGTACACTGCCAAGGGGCCCAAAGCCACTTTGGCTTTCAGCCAAGAAGGAAATCGGTTATTTTTCTTTGGGGTCTTCTTGCCTAGTCAATTTCTATGTCCTATTCGTATTATGCACCCCTCTGAGGAGGTCACCATAATTGCCCATGGGAACTGGGGAGGCGACCGTGCCAGCTTCTTCTGTGCTGAATAGGGTGCTGGGTATAGCAGCTGCATTCTCTCTTCAGTAGGTCTATCTAAAAGCTCCCAAAGTGCACGGATGTTAACTCTACAGAGAAAAGAAAGTCCTTGATGTGCATGGGAGATGTGAGGGAGATGTAAAGGTAACAGCATTAGCACTACAGGTTCAAGGGAGGAAGCAGGAGTCAGAACAGGGGTGGTTTTAAATGTCCAAATCAAAGTCCATTAGAATTTCTTGCTGAGGGCTTCTGTGAAACAGCATAAGACTAAAGGCATCATGCAGTGAGAGCAGAAGTTAGTATTTATGTCATAATATCTCATGATGGCAAAAGTCGACAATGGGATTCTATTTTGTCACTACAGTGAGGAAACTAACACAGACTGGTGCAAATGTATAGTGGGCACGAAGATTTAACTACTCAATAAAAGAACCAACAGGATAAATTAAAAAGTAAGGACCCACTGCCTAAAATTCCTCAGTCAGAAACTCCAGCATCCCAGTTTTCTTTAGCTGATTTCTGTTTGACACTGTAAACATCACCTTGATGTTTTCCTATGTGCCTGCTGCTCTGTCTACCACTTAACGCTCATTCCAAAGCTAAAGCAAGATTTTGGCCGACCACTCTCTGAACCGCATAAAGTAAAAGAGATTTTTGGCTGTCATGTGTTTTCTATGAGGTTCACTTGGGAGCTCATAAAACCCCAATGTGTACATGGGTAATGTTAATCTATTGCAATATGTGTGTGATTTTGAGTCCACATTCTTTTAATAAGATGATGCAGCATAGCACTCTGCTGAGTCAAACAACCGGCATCTTTATGACTTCAGTTGTGTCCATTTGCAAAAGGTCATCGCAGTTGGGCTTGTTGAGTATGGTTTTCCCTTTCTAGAAAAGGAGGGTTAAAGAGGGTCAGGTCACTAGCCCTCACCTGAGTACCCAGCTACTCCTTTTGAGGGTGTCACTGTACTGACCAAGTGCCCAGGCTGGTGTGAAACTCACGATTTTCCGGCCTCACTTTCACATGTGCTGGGATTACAGGTGTGCACCTAACATTGGCTGAAAGAATTTTTTTTAAACATACATTCATCGGGCTGGAGAGATGGCTCAGTGGTTGAAAGCACTGCCTGCTCTTGCAGAGGACCCAGGTTCGGTTCAGAGCATCCACATGGTGGCTGACAACCGTCCTTAACTCCAGTTCCAAAGGATCTGACACCCTCTTCTGACCTCTTCTGGCATTACATGACATGGATACACCTACCTACATGTAGGCAGTACACTCATATACATAGAATAAAAATCACAATTTTTTTTAAACTTTATTATTTTTATGCATATGAGTGTATTGCCTGCATGTATGTGAGTGCACCTGCATTGTGCAATGCCACCGAAGTCAGAAGAGGGCTTCGGATTCCCCTGGAACCAGAGTTAAGGATGTTCACAGCCACCATGTGGGTGTTGGGAATCGAACCTGGGTCCTCTGCAAGAGCAGTCAGTGTTCTTAACTGCTGAGCCATCTCAACATGCACTCACCTAGGCCAGCCATAATTCATAACTTCTGACAAATATCCTCTGTGTATCGTTTAGCATTATCTTATACACATATGCATGAATTTGCATTAGTCAGCTATTATCACTACAACAAATGTCTAGGGTAAGTAACTCATAAATACAAAAGATTTAGTTGTGTTCATGATTTTAGCAGCTGTATTAGTCACTGTTCTGTTGCTGTGATAGAAACACTGACCAAAGCAATTTATAGAAGGAAGAGTTTATTTGAGCTTATGGTTCCAGGGGAATTACAGTCCATCATGGCAGGGAGGCATGGTGGCAGAGGTGGCTGGAGGAGGAGCAGAAGCTAAGCTCTCACATCATCACACAGGAACAGGAAGCAAGAGAGCGACTGGAGATCTGGCAAGGCTTAAGAACTCCCTAAGCCCACCCCCAGTGACATGCTTCCTCTAGGATAGCCACACCTTCAAAAACCTTCCAAAAGAGCGCCACCATGTGGGGACAAAATGTACAAATACTTGGAGCCTATGGGGGACATTCGATATGCTTCCTCCAGGATAGCCACACCTTCGAAAACCTTCCAAAACAGCGCCACCATGTGGAGAAAAAATGTACAAATACTTGGAGCCTATGGGGGACATTTTCATTCAAACCACCACAGCAGCCCTAGTCAATGATTAGGTGGTCCTACTGCTTTTAGAAATGGTGTTGACCATGCACTGGAGCCAAATCTCTCACCTGGGCAGCCAAAAGATGGTGAGAAGAGACCAGAGCCTCACACTTTGAGTGCATAAGAATGACGGAAAGATGTCTGGCGTTTACATTGTATCTTAATTCCAAATAGAGGGAATCCTACAGTGAACCCACACATGAGAATCATTCAGCTTCAACAGTCATCCTACTGTAGAGACACTTGTACATCCATGTTTATTGCTGCTCTTTTCATAATAGCTAAGAGGTAGAAGCAACCTAAGTGCCCCTCAACTGACGAGTGGTTAACAAAAATGTGGTATATTTATACAATGGAGTTCTATTCAGCAGTAAAGAAAGATGAAATAATGAAATTTGCAGGTAAACGGATGGATCTAGAAACTGTTATAGTAAGTGAAGTAACTCAGACTCAGAAAAACAAACGACATATGTTCTCCCTCCTATGTGGCTCCTAGCACCAAATGCTTTTAAATTCCAGGTCCTTTTAAAAAGATGATGCAATACAGTAGTCTCTTCTGCACGAAATAACTACCATCATTACGACTTCTGCTGAGTCTGATTGCTGAACAGTCACAATTAGGCTTGTTGACAGTTGTGCTCATTCATTAAAGGACTGTCAAGCAGGGTCACTGGACCCTCACCTGAGTATCCAGCCATTCTTCCCAGCCAACTAGTCCAGCCTTGGAAGACAAAAGAAAAATAAAGAAGATCCCAATAGAGGGGTGCTTTCGGAAGCCCTTGTCAAGAAACTCCAATGGACTCTCATATGAACATTTGAAAATTGCCCTGTTCTTTTTTCTAGCTGTCTAGAACTTGTAATGCTAATTATTCTTGCCTTTACTTCTTCACATCTCCTATTTGTGATTCAAGGACTTTCTTTTCCCCTTAGAGACAAGAGTTATGCCATTTGGGGGGTCTTTCAGATAGACACACTGAAGGGGTACTCCAATTGCCTCACCCTGCATCCCTGTTCAGCATGGAAGAAGCCAGAGCTGTCTGCGTCCCTATTCCCTATTGGAAATTTGGGCAACCCCTTCAGAGGATGGCATGATAAGAATAGGAGGTAGGAATTGGCTAGGCAGTTAGGGTAAAAAGACCCCAAAGAAATATAGCCAGTTTCTTGGCTAAAAGTCAAAATGTCCTTGGGCCTATTAAGCAACATACTCTGTTCCAAAGGCCAAAAATGTCAAAAGTATTTGGGAGCTTGTAACTAATCCTTTAAAAGAATTTAGGGTTACCTATACAGAGGGGGGAATGTTGGAGGGGAGGGAGTGGGCATGGATTTGATCAAAATACCTTATATGTATGTATTAACAAAATATGTTCAGCCTTGTTTCAAGAATCCCCCCGCCTCATTCTCTAATTATTGCAGTCACAGTTTACACTGCTTCTCAGCAGAGGGGCCAGATGTACCTGTAAATCATACACTTATTTACCCATACTTGGAATGATTGAATGAATCAATTCATATTTATTGAGCACCAATTTTATATCTACATTGTATTAGCCACAGTAAAGAAAAACAATGTTAAAAACCCCCCTCAGATTTGTGGGAAAGTAGGCCACTGAGGGCAAAAATTTTAAAATGACTATAGGAACTTACAGCCTAAATACCATAAAATTCATAATTGAAATGTATGCTTTAATGCATTTCAATGAGGCGATAGACCTGTATAACCATTAATGGAAGCAACACTTGATGTTTACATTTGTTTTACCCAAGGTACTGAGAAACAGAGCCCGGAATATTATCTGCTCAGTAAATATTTGTGAAATAAATGAATGAAAAATAAAAGTTATTCCCCCAGGGACATTGCCCAGTAATAGGTTAGAGGAAATATTCTTTTAAAAAATTATACTTATTTATTTTCTATTTTATGTATATGCTTGTATTGCCTGCATGTAGGTAAGTCCACCCGTGTCATGCAATGCCCTCGTAGGTCAGAAGAGGCTGTCAGATACCCTGGGACTGGAGTTACGGACAAGTTGTTAGCTGCTATGTGGGTACTGGGATTCGAATTTGGGTCTTCTGCAAGAACAACCAGTGTTCTTAACTGCTAAGCCATCTCTCCAGCCCCGAGGAAATAGTCTTATACAAAGCAAAGATGAGATAGTTTGTAAAACATACCAAATTTACTCAGCTATTCATTAAATCGAAAGATACCTATCAAAGTGCCTTTTCTACCCCAGGTAGAATTTCTATTGTAAAGCTTCATTCTATTTTTAAAATTCCCATTAGATTTAGTAGCTTCTGTGATTTGTTATTGGATACATTTAGACTTTTCATAACTATGTAGGGAATGTCAGTACTGTTTAACTTTTCAAGAATTTCCTGGTCTAGACAAAAACTGAAGGACACAGGATATACATTTGTAGCACATAGTCTGGAGTTTCCTACTGATCTGAGAAACTGATGAGACAGTACCCTCTTCAAAAAACTTTCTACGTTGTATCAGTCACTCTTCTCCTTGTGACAAAGTATCAGATACTTTTAAGCTTAAGGAAACCATGCATGGTGGTGCATGTCTTTAAGGCCAACACTCAGGGGCCAGAGACAAGCAGAACTCTGTGAAATGGAGACCAGTTTGGTTTCTATAGCCACGTTTCAGGCCAGTTGGGACTACATGGAGATGCTGTCTCAAAACGAAAAAAAGACAAGAAGAGGAGGAGGAGGAAAAGGAGGAGGGGGAAAAGGAGGAGGGAAAGGAGGAGGGGGATGAGGAGGAAGAAGAAAAAAGCAGTGGCAGCTTAAGGAATGGAGGGTTTACTTTGGATCATGGTTTGAGGGCGCAGCTGACTATGGGGGAATGGCACAGCAGTGGGAATGTGATGCAGCTGGCTGGTCACATTGCAACCACAGTCAGGAGGCAGAGGGACATGGACACTGTCCCTCAGCTTGTTCTCTCCTGTTGACTCAGTCTGGGACTTCTGCCTATGGGCTGCTGGTTCCACCCGCAATCAGGGTGGGTCTTCCTTTCTGTTTTGTTTCTAGAAATATCCTCACAGATATAACCAGAGTTGTGCCTCTGTGGTGATTTCAGATTCAGACAAGTTGGTGATCAAAATGAAGTATCACATAGATGTTGAGTTGCTATAACAGAATGCTTCTAGGAAATGGGTTAATTAGAAATTTAAGGTCATGACATGAATTTGGGGTCAGACTGAATTAGTTTTTAAAACAATCTTTCAAAGAAATAACATGTAGATTCCTGTTTTAGTGAACAAAACGAGGAATCATTTGTTGAACCTCTTGAAGAGAAAGTAATTTTTCAATGGTATGATAATTTTAAGGAATCTAAGTGGGTAAAATTGATTCATTTTAAAACATGAGTTTGGGGCTGGAGAAATGGCTCAGTGGTTAAGAGCACTGGCTCCTCTTGCAGAGGATCCAGGGTTCAATTCCCAGCATCCACATGGCAGCTAACAGCCATATGTAACTCCAGTTCTAGGGGATCCAATGCCCTTGTCTGACCTCCACAGGTATTACATGACACGAGTAATTTATACACATGCAGGCAATACACTTATAACACATAAAAAATAAAATATTAAAAAAATAAGATAGTGATTGAGGTAAGGCTATAGCTTAACTTTTACTGAACTTTGATATTTAAAAAACATACTCTGGTCTCTAAGAAACTGGAGGTGTTCTAACTTAATATTTAATCTCTTCATTGTAGAGTGATTGGCTATGATATAAAGCAATGTCCTCCAAAAAAAAAGTACAAACATAAAGAAAAAAAGAAAAAGAAATCACATACGGTTTTTGCTTTAGTAAGTGTAAGGTTGTGTTACATTAGATTTTGGGGTTATTGTTTGACTCTATATCCACTGGGGAAGAGGTAACTATGGGCACTCTGAAGGAATGTACAATTCTGTGGACTTAAAAGTAGATCTGTTGGCTTCAGAAACTATTGTTTCTGAGAGATGACTATAGACCTTCCTCTTAGTTTACATACACATCTAAAATGCTGTTTCCATCTGTTTCTGTTAGTTTTAAGTGTGCAGGATCATATCAAACCCTATTTGAGTTTTAGCAATGAACTGAATCTTGTCTGAAGCAAAGCTAAAGTAGTGAACTTTCTTTGAGTTGAAGAGCTCGGTCTATTTGTGTCACTGACTGTGGCACGAGATGCTCTCAAGAATCACAGAGATAGCAACACAAGGAAGGTGTTGTGGGTGAGTGACTATCTAGGTCCCTGAATCACTGGCTTTGGGAGCAGTGCCATCAGCCAAGAAAGGCCAGGTACCTCGGGTAGTTTTAATGACACATTTCAAACTTGCCTGGCTTCGAACACCATTTTTACTCCCCACGAATTTTCCCCTAATTGAGGGTACTTATTATGGAGTTGGTATAAATTTGGGGCCTAGCCAGTGTTTCTCAACCTTGACTTCTCAAGTCTTGCCATGTAGCCAACAGTGACTGTAGAAGATAATGGACAGAGGTCTGACCTGGGGTGAGATGGACAGGGATTTAAACCTGTTTTCACAGGGATGGAGGGATAGCTCAGAGGCTGAGAGAGCTTGCTGTTCTTCCAGAGGACCAGAGTTCAGCTCCCAGCCCACATGTTGGGCAGTTCACAACCACTTATAATTGCATCTCCAGGAAATTTGATACTCTCTTCTTACCTCTGCCAGCACATACACACAAGCATGAATAAAAATAAAATATAAAATACAAAATCTGTCTCCACAACTTATTAGTTTACTGTCTAAGTGACATTTCCCAGCCTGTGTTAAACAACAATAATGATGCCCACTCCCCAGGGTTACAGAAAACTATCACTTAGATAACAATGGTAGCACTGAGTTCATGTTCAGAAGTATAGGTATATCTATAACAGATCGATACTTTTATTATGTCAGTGTTACATTAAGGTTTCTCTCACAAAGATGAGTGATAAGATGGGATCTTTCATATCTTTGTTGGCATCTAGGTAATGATGATCAGTTCATTTAATTCATTCTTTAAAAATCACAGAATTAAAAGACTTGAAAAGTAAATAAATCATCGTTTCTAACCTGAAAAAAAATCTAAAATTTTGTGTGTAAGATCAATTTCCCAGTACCTAACCATGTTATGAGTTAGAATATAATTAAGAGGTCTAAAGACTTGCTAGTTCATGTGTGGTCTGTGGAAAAGCAGCATAATTATTAGGGAACTTGTGAACAATGAAAGACTCAGGGTCTTTCCCAAGGCTTCTGAATGAGAACTGCTATTTTAACAAGATCCATGTTTGATCTATAGGCATCTAAAAGTTTGAGAATCAGTGGTCTGAAATGTTAAAAAATAATAGTAATACATACTGGGGTGGGAATTTGAAGAGGAGATGAAGTTTATGTAGGAGCTTGCAGGATAACTGAGACTTTAAGGAACGATCAGGAGAACATTTAGGCTGAGGGGACAGTAAGGACAGAGGCCTGGAGGGATCACATTTTGTTCCTTCCTAAACTTGAAAGATGTTTAGTGAGAAAGCTCTAGGAGCTCCTACATTCAATTATAGATAATATAGGATGGAGTGGTTAGAGAGAGCCTAAAAAATGGTTTGGCAACAAAATGTGACATGTGTTCACCGCCATGCAATAGCATGTGGATGTCCTACATAAAAGAGGAGAGCTCAGAGATCTGGTAGCAAAAGACACCATCACGATTTATTTGGATAATGCATGTCGAGATACAAAGGAGACGGGTTGGAGCCTGCAGGACAGCTGAAGAGAAGCTGTCTATTCATTTCTAAGGGTCAAAGAAAGAGAATTCATAGAATAGGGATTCAAAAGAAAAAAAAAAAAAGCAGAATCAGCATCAGGAGACATGTCTGTGAGTGAGCAGTACCAGTAACTAAGGCAAGGTGACGGAATGGAGTAGAAGACCAAGAGATTCACCGAGACTGGGTCACAGAGACATGCCAAGATCACAAAGAAAATAACTAGGCTCAGTTTTGAGAAGATTTGATTTGAGGAACCTCAGAGACATCCATGCTGAAAGAAAAGTTCAGGACTGAGATGGGGATTTTTGAGGCATCCATAGACAGGAGTTGGATTTATACCAATCCTGTCCATCAATTAAATGGTAATGTGGTATGAGGGAGAGAGTAAGCCAGGCAGAAGGCTTGGAGGTCACCTAAAACATAACTATAGGACCTTTGTGATGATTAATTTTGTCAACTGACTAGATTTGAAATCACCTAGGAGACACGTTTATTGGCATGGCAGTGAGGGAGTTTCAACGGAGGAAAGAAGATCCAGCCCAAATGTTGGTGCCATCATCTCATGGCCTGGGGTCTCAGAATGAATGAATGAAAAGGGGGAACAAAGAAAGATGAACATTAGCATATGTCTCTGCTTCCTGAGGACACAGTGTGACCATCTGCCTCACACTCCTGCTACCCTGCCTTTCTGCCATGGTGGGTTGTATTTCAAACTGTGAGCCTCCCTCAATAGTCTTTGTCAGTAACCAATGCAACATCCTATCGTCATGTAGCACATACCTCCACCCCAACACTTGCCCTCCAAATACTTTTCTTCTTTAAAATTGCCTTTGACAATAATGGTCATGACTGCAAAAATCTCTGGGGATTTTCCCAGGCTGTGAATCTTGCTAGGAACAGCTCAAAAACCCATCACTTCTTCCAGGAAGGGTACAGCGTTGCACCACAGCACAGTCAAAGGAGCCACATGGGTCACAGGCAATTCCCCAATGACTACAAACTGGTTTTGGCCAAAAGTAAACCATAAGCTCAGGACTTGATAAATATAAACTAACTGAACAGATCTCACACATGCTTTCCCTCCTGAAGGGAGACATGCCAACAGTTTTATTTATAGAGAGTGCTTTTCTGTTTACATGCTTTCTCACCAATTCTCTCTTTTATTCTTGATAGTAATTTGATGACAAAGACTTGTTTGGACCCTTGACTGCAGATAACCATGAGCTTCTGCACACAGTGATTTCCCCAAGGCCACATCATCTTCTCCCTGCTGTGGGCTCTTACGGATAAACTCTTATGTATATATGTGAGTTCAGTTAGGGTATTCATTTATTTCACATCAAATAGAATGGTCCACATTATGCTGAGTGAAATAAGCCAGATAGAGAGAGACTGTGCAGTTTAACTTCTACTGGGTAACTGAAGAAGTGAAACTTACAGAAGCCAAGAACAGCATGCAGAGGCCGCCAGGAGTAAGAGCTGGGTGTGAGGTGTTGATCGAGGGAGGCAGAATTCTAGTTAGGAGAGGCAAGTTTTGAAGGTGCATGGCAGAACATGGAGGCTATAGTTAAAAATCTGTATTTCAAAATTGGAAATAGTATGTGTGCCCTAAGAAAGATAGGTATATGATGTAATAGATGTGTTAATTAGCTTACTTTTAAGATGTGTGTTGAGGTATGCACACAGCTTAATTTAAGACATATAAACAAATATTTAAGGTATACATATGTATATATTAGTATATGTATGTGTGTGAATACATCACATTGTACATCATAAATATATGTGACTATTATTTAAAAAATAATTAAAAAAAAATCCCAGTCCAGTCATCTGTGCTGGAAACTGCATAGTAAAGCCGTCTACTTCCCCCTGGTTGGGAGGGAATGGTGATTCTTCACCAAGTTTGCTACCACTGCTGTTAACTGTACTCTTTGTCCTTGAGGCCACTTCAAGGGTATTCTCTACTGATTAGCATATGGTAATATGTTAATTACCACATATGGTAAATTGCTTATTGGAAGCAGCAGTGCACATAAAGTTATTTTTACTCCAAACCCATATCATACTTTAAATAACCTTTGCTTACTCAGGACATCAGGACGCAGCTTGCTTCTCAAAAGCCATGTAGTTTTTGTGCATAGGAACATTCTACATTGTTGCCAGAGGGAAAATACAGAGTGGTGTCTGAATGCTTCCGAAGACAATGCCAATCTCTATGTGAATGTGGGCTGTTCCAAAAAAACCTATTAAGAGAAAAGAAGTAATCCCTTAAGAGGTAGGTAACTGTGAAGCACACAAGGCCACATAACATAACCTTTCACATTATCTCTTTCTGTGACCTGAGCAATTGATTCTATATCTTACTTCTTGATAATTATACTAAAAGGAATTTGCTGTATATAAAGGTATATCCATCTATATACTTCAGTACGTAACACACACACACACACCAGTGAAATTTCATAGAAAATTAGTTTATTACATTCATTTATATTTCATATTATTTTTCTGTGTGCATGGTGTGTCTGTGGGGAAGGTATTCGGGCCACTGTGTGCAAGTGGAGGTCAGCAGACAACTTGTGAGAGCCGTTTTTTCTCCTTTTCTCAGGCGGGGTCTGGGGATCAAACTCAGTTCATCATGCTGGAAAGCAAATACCTTTACAAGCCAAACTGCCTCCCCAGCCTGGAAGTTAAAAAGTTTTATGTAAAATTACAATGGGCTTTTGATTCTGGGTATTCCAAAAGAAGTGGTTTTAGGACGGAGAATTGTCTCAGCACTTAAGAACACTTGCTGTTCTTGTAGAGGACCGTAACTCTGATTCCAGAGGATCTGACACCTTCTTCTGACCTTCAAGGGCACTGCACGACACAGGTACACTTACACACATGAAGGCAATACACTCATACACATATAATAATAAATACAACATTTTTAAAAAGTAATTTTGCAGTGGTGGGGGGTGAAACAGAACTGATCAAATACAATTTAAGTACTCAGGGTAAAGGGATAATTTTAAAGTTTTAAAATGGCAAACTCCTTTCTTGGTCTGAGCATTCACGTCATCTTAATGTCTTGTTACACGTGACACAGCAGCACAGTAAAGCAGATGCATTCTCTCTTCTCTGCAGGTAGTTTCAGAGATGTTGAGTAACTCCTAAGATCACCCAGCTAGAAAGTGGAAAACTGAGAATTAGAGCTCCAAGGAGTGCCGTCCTCCCTAAACCACAACTCAGCTGCTGCTTCCTCCATGGTCCAGTGCACCAGCCAGAACAGGAAGGCCTCTTGGGTCTGCTAACTCTTTCTCAGTGCTCTTTTCCTTATTTTTGTTCAATTTTCAGACAGGTAAATTGAACTTTAGGCTAATGTTAGTTTTGATTCCAGATCCCAGACAAATGCTTTGAAGCTTGATTTCACAAGCTGGGGGCTGGGACCTCTCTAACTTGTTTCTCCCTTAACAGTGGGGAACATTTCTCTTCCCATAATTCCAATCAGCACTAGACTTTCAAGATCAATTTCATGACAAGGGGAAGGTTGAGCTCAAGTGACTCCAACAGACCTACGGCAAAGCTGTTGAAGGAGTGCTACACGGTTCAGTGTGTGGAAACAGCCCCTCCTCAGGGGAGCACTGTCAGGATAGCTGATGAGCCTGGCTAATTCCTCCCAATGAGCTTGCATCGTTAAAGCTTCACCAGCTGAACAAAGACACAGAGTAAACAAGGTTTGTCTCAAGTGGCCGGCAATGACGCCTGCCTCTGTAGAGTGGCCAGCCCAAAGGACAGAAGCTCATAGGGGCAGGGTCACAGGAAGCAGACGAGAGCCCTGGACACCAGCTCTGCCATCATGAATGACCATCTTCATTTAGCCATAGAGTAAATCAAAAATCTTAAAATACTTGTGCATTGAACTTTACATACTTACCATATATAGGGTATGTGTATTTTTAATATACATATCATATACATACATAAATATATCTTCAGTGTGTTATTAATACACAATTTTTCTGCTTGATATTTTCTATGTGGATATATATTGTAAATATGTATTCACACAGATGTATACATAAATCACACATTCTTCAAGCGGAAAAACAAGTCTTCAACAGAACCAATTTCTCTCATGTTATTCATTAGTAAACTGGAGACATAGTTAGATGGAGATAGTTCTACAAGTATGTATACTTCCCATGAGTTAGTTCATTTGACAGTTGTGATCTCATGATTTTCAAAACCAGTCTGATAGAGATGGATTTAAAATATTACAGAGGCCAACAGCTGTAACTGAGAACAAAGGCCTAGTGCTGTATGTATTTTTAGCTTCACATTCCCTCTAAGCCTATAGTCTCCAGAAAATTGGTGTTATCTATGAATGAGAAGGATTTTTCTAATTAAGCCATACAAGGATCATACTGTAGTATGAAAAACAACTCAACGTAATTTTCATTTGTTTCACTGAAACTTTGTTTTCAGGATTTTATTTCACTTAACTCAGACCACTCATTCTGCCCTAATACTTTATTTCTACATTTCAAGGACTAAGAGTTGTAAGAATTTCCATCTATTGTACAATTTTATAAAATTGCTTAAGGGAGAAGGGATGGATCTTTTAAAAACCTAATTTTCTGGGGACTCAGCTAGAGAATTTTAAGTCAGACAAATTGTCATAGAGGTAAGTATAAGCCGTTCCTTGTGCTGTTTCAGTATGTATTTCTAAAGGTAGTGGGGGCAAATATGTGTGCATACTCATTGGCCTTTGGCTCAAATAGTTGACCTCCCCAGGATGATGTTGGACAGTAAGGAGATGAGGGCCAGCGTGATAACTCGGTGGGTAAAGGCACTTACCACTAAACCTGATTGAGTTTAATGCCATTGAACATTATTCTAGACAATGCATCGTCTACATGGTAGAAGTAGAAAACTGACTCTTGGCAAGTTGTCCTCTGACCTCCACATGTGTGCTATGGTACGAGTCCACCCCCTCCAACACAAAATAGGTAAATAATTGCAAAAAAAAAATCCCTTTAAAAATTAAATTTTATTTTTTCATTGAATTTTTGTGATTCTCATACAATATAGTTTGATGGTATTTAGATCCCCTCTCCTATCTGTACCTCTCGCATTGTTCCCCATCTAACTTAACGTACTCTCTTATATGAACAATATGGCCTATAGAGTCCCATTTATGTCCCAAAATGTCCTTCAATGTGGATCCATCCACTGGACACACCACGACTCCTATCCCTGTAACACACTGTCTCTCCTCCTCCCAGCAGACAGTAACTGTTAAAAGTTCCTTAGGTTATGGCACCTCTTACCCAATACTCCATGACTCTGCTTGGATTTTTTCTGGTTTGAACTTGAATATGACTGTGGTCATATGACATGTGGTCACCACTGCTGTGAGTTCATATGAGTAACGGATAAGCTTTCTGGAAAATGCTGTTCCCCTGTGGTCATCCACCCCCTCTGCCTCCTCTAATCTTTCTTCCTCCTCGGTTCTGCTATGATCTCTGAGCCCTGGGAGGCAGAGTTTTGAAATCGGTGCCCTCTTCAGGGATTGATACTCTGTGGTCTCTTGTTCTCTTCATATTGGCCAATTGCATGTTTCTATATTAATTATCATCTCTTGCATAAGGAAATGACTCTGGTGAGAGTTGAGAGATGCATTCATCCTATGTGTGGAGGTTGCATTGAAGATGTGTCACTTAGGGTTAAACATCTCACAGACACTTTTTTGTCCAGTTCTAAAACTCTGTAATAGTTTTCACATGTTGCAAAAATAAGGTTCATTGATGAGGAGTGAAAGGTCCACTTGTCTGTAAATTTGAGAAGGTGTATTTAGAATAAAGTAAGAAATTACATTGGTCTAAGGATGTGGCAAAAGTAGGTTTTTCTCTAGGATCTATGATCTCTCCAACTGAATTTGGCTATGTGTACAGTTCCACACATGCAGTTCCTCCTGGCCTTAAGATCACTTAGACAGCTGTTGATTACCCCCAAGATAAAAGTGTCTGTCAGGACTCAGGTTTGCTTTGCTTAGCAGGGGACCTACTGGCTTTGGGGCAGAGGGTCTGATCAGTGACAGAGTCATAAACTCTGGGACCTGTGTCTTCCCAACAGGCCAATTTATTTTAAAATTCAGATGGTTTTTATACATCCCAAGGAACTAGCAGTCATGTGGGATATAGCAGTCACGTACA
>NW_008329031.1:1255500-1276717 GCF_000622305.1 Nannospalax galili
TTCAGGAGTAAACCTTTAACCTGGCCTAATCTCTCAGCCAGGGATAGCTGAATTACTTGTTCAGGACAAGGAGATGAGCTAAGGGTTGTTGACCAAAACGCTTTTCCACAGAGCAGGGAGCCTGCACTTTTATGATTGGGCCGCTTCCTCCTCCTGGTTTCCTACAAGTGTCACTATTGTACCGATATTGATGGTTTGCTGGGCCAATCAAGGTTGTTTATTAGGCTTTACAGATAGGTAGGACCATTGATTGTTTTTCTCCCTTGGAAGCTTGTATAGTGTCCTCTGATACTATGAGAGCCAGTCTTCAGGGAGAAGGCATCTAGGTCAGTTCTTACTCATTTGCTCCAAGTCCTGTGTCCAAAGTATGGCCTGTCTTCATCAACAGGCCTTTACCTTCAAGTTCTGCGAGGCAATCAAGGACTGTGGCAATAGCCTATGTTATTTTGGGAGTCTCTAAGATTACCCAACCAGTAACTCAAAGGAAGGTTTCTCCTGCCTAGCACTGCTGTGTTTTTTGTTATATGGCCATCAGCTATATACATGCACTTATATATTTATTATATGTGTATTTTTCAGAAGGACTTTGAACTAACACATTTCCCTCTGGTTTTTCATGCCACCTAAGCATTATCTCTCCTCTTACTCCCTCTGTAAAACTCTCCCAACTCCATCCCCAGTTAAAGTATCTCCAGGTCCCCATTTCCCCCTTAATAACACCCGTCTCTTACCATCTCCCTCTCTCAAGCTCCTTCTTCCACTTTATCTCCATGGCTTCTTTCCACTTTCCTGGTTCCTGTGGTTACAACAGGATATATACTCACATCTAGGGATTTGATGCTCAGATCCACAAATGAGAGAGAACATATGTGGCTTATTTTTATGATTCTGTGTTACTTCACTTAGCGTAACAGAACTTCTTAATTAGATGATGGAAAAAATTGGAAAATAGGCCTTCTGAATGGCCTTTGGCTTAGTCTTGCACTTCCCTCTGAGTAATTGATGACCATTCTGTGCCTTACATTTCCCTTTTTTACCTTTGTTTTCTCTTACCTTTAGGTAGCTATTATGATTTGAATGTATGTGTCCTAAAATTAGTATGTTGAGGCTAATTGCCCAAGTGATAGTATTATGAGGAAGGACTTAGGAGGTAATTAAATCATGAGGCTCTGCCTCTCTAATGGGATTAGTGTCCTTATAAAAGGAGTTCCAGGATGCCATTCACCCTTCTGCTATCTGAGGATGCAATGCAGACAGGTTCCATCTTGGAATCAGAGCGTGGCCCTTGCCAGACACAGAAAGTGCTGGCCCTTTGATTTTGCTGCTGTTTCTTAGACCTATAAGGAAATAAATTTCTATTCTTTATAAATTACCAAGTCTCAGGAATCACATTATAGCATCAAGAACAGACCAAAACAAAGAAAATGCACTTGATTTTTAAAATTTAGCTCTATTCCATACATTAGGCAGTGTGCTATTTGTTACAGAGGTAGGAAATGGTGTGCTGGGTTTCAAAGTACCCATAGGCCAGCAAGAGAGGGAAAGATATACTATGAATCAAAGTAGAAAACACATGTTGTCCCACAAAGCAGACTGCTGACAGAAATTTTTTTCTCTGAAGTGGATTTTGGTGGGAAGAGTCCACGATGGCCAGCTGACAGGAATGGGCTAGTTTCCTTCATAATTATAGTTCTCAGAGGGATGACAAAATTCCACCATTGTTTCTAAGTCAGGTTTTCAGAGTTTGGCAACTTATTGCCTAAGATCTAGTTGCCACAGGGTGAAATAAAATCACAGAGCTGACTCTGCCTTGCTCTAAACACTTGGCAGTTCCAAAAAGACATGGACATCTGTGGTGAGATACATGTGCTTACTGTGTCCTGACAGCTGCTGAGGAATGGGTCAAGCTGTCCAAAACAATGGGAGGTCAGGCTTCATGAGAGAACATTTCAGCGGAGAGAGAAGGGGGCAAGTATTTAATGAATCTCTCATATGCTGTGTTAAATGCTTGATTTGCAGCTGCTTTAAATATCTTAAATCACACGCAGTAACTAAAAGTCTAAAATTTGGATCAAGATATACGTTCAGCCTATGTTATTTTATTTCCAAGAATATTATTCAAAATAATGTATTTATATATCAGGTTATACATGTTATGATAAATATCAACCCAATATAGCCTAGATAATATATCTATAACTGTCCTAGTTTATTTCTTCATTACTGTGACAAAACACTCTGACCACTACCAACTTGGGGAGGAAAGGGTTTATTCAGCTTACATCTCCCAGGTCGCAGTTCATCAGGGAGCCCAAGGTAGGAACTCAGGGCAGGAACCTGGAGGCAGGAGCTGGAGCACAGGCCATAGAGGAACACTGCTTACTGGCTTGCTCCCCTGGCCCCTACTCAGCCTGCTTTCTTATGCAACATAGGCCCACCTGCCCAGGGGTGACACCACCCACAGTGGGCTGGGCCCTCCCACATCACTCATCAAGAAGATGCCCCTCAGACAAGGCCACAGGCCAGTCCAATAGAGGAAATTCTCCAATTGAGGCTCCCTCAGCCCAGGGGTGTCAAGTTGACACTAAAGCCATCCAGCACAATTGACTCCTTGCCAACCTGACACACAAACATCACTATTAAACCATAAACTTTCCAATTTTTGTCCCAAAGTTATGATGTTAATATCACAACATAAGACAGTACAACCTTAAAAACCCCACAGTCCTTAAAAAAAAAGCCAAACACTTAAAAGTCCATAGTCTCCTAATAGTCTCTTAACTGTGGGTGGGCTTTTATAAAATCCAAAATAAGTACTGTCTTATTTCAAAGGGAAGAATCGGGCACACCTAAGCAAAACCGAAGTCCAGCAAAGTAGCTTGAGGCTGGACATCTGGGATTCACTCACAATCTTCTGGGCTCCAAAGGGTACTGGCAGCTCCACTGCTCTGACTCTGCAGTCCCCAGAACACTCAGCTTGTCTCACAGACCCAGGCCAGCTCCATTCCATACCTGCCACTGTCCTTGGTGGTCACCCCATGGTCCCAACATCTCCAAAAAGCTGGGGTCACCACTGAAACTGAGGCTACACCTTCACCAATGGCCTCTTCTTGCCTCTTGGGGTACAAAGCCTCAGATTCTTTCCATGACCCCTTCAGTCTTCACTGCAACTGAAGCTGCACTTTCACCTATGGCCTTTCCTGGCCTCTCAGAGTGCCAAGCTTCAGCTGCTCTCTGTGACCCCTTCACGCTTTCAACACCAGAACCATGCAGGAGACTCTTACACATCACCAAGTCCTGCTTCCAGCTTGAAATCGAGGTACGGGTCCCCTCTGTGTGCTGACCCTGAGGAACTACCTCCAAGAAGACTCCACCACAGTGATGCTTGTCTCTTGTTACTTACAGCTGATTTTTCAGCCCCAGCTAACCAGCATCAATTGTCCCAGTAAAGCAAAGGTTTTGCTTCCGGTTCTGGTCTCTTCTTAATCACGGCTGATTCTTCAGCCCCAGCTGACCAGAACCCAGAGATTCTCAATTCAAAATATCACAGGAACAGCCCTGATAGTCTCCGCTTCCCTTTGAAGCTCCACAAGCCAGGCCTCCATCATCTACAACTCTTGCAGCATAACTGTTCCAAGCTCCGCAGCAACAAACTCTGAGCACACAATAGCTTTTCCACGCCAAAGTTCCAAACACTTCCACGGTCCTCCCCAAAACACCAAGGTCAGGTCTGTCACAGCAATACCCCACTCCTGGTACCACAATCTGTATGTCAGGGTTCTCCAAAGAAACAGAACTGGTAGAATAAATATATATGTATAGAGATTTATCAGCTTAGCTCACAGGATAGAGTCCGAGTAGTCCAATAATGGCTGCACCATACTGGAGAGGCTGAGAATCAGTAGCTGCTAAGTACCAGAGGCTGGATGTCTCAGTAGTCCCAATTTGGCGCTGAAGTTCTGATGAATTCCAAAAGATCAGCTAGTCTTCAGTCTACAGCAGCAAGACAAACTCACCAGCCGGAGAGACAGCAAACAGCAAGAAGCCTGGCATTCTCCTCTGACTTGGCCTTTTATATGAGCTGCCATCAGAAGGTATCACCCACATTTAGGGTGTGTCTTCTGGCTTCAGATGATCCAATCGAGAAGATCTCTTTCATTTCAGTTAATCCCAGATCCAGTCAAGTTGGCACCCAGGATTAGCCATCACAATAACTATAAAATACTTTATGCTGTTTAACATAGCATATGGTTTTTAAAAGGAAATTATCAGAGAGAAATACAAATATATGTTCAGAAAATCAGTAAGGGATATATGGGTGAGTTATAATGCTGTTAGGTGGCAAGTATAATATACAAAATTAAAACAGCCTTTGACAACAGGAAAAATTCATGATGTAATGATAAATATTAAAAACAAACCACTAAGCTATGAAATATACGATTCTATTATAAAATGGAAGGAAAAGCTACAGGAGGGCAGTAAGAGCTCAGTTCTGCATAATGACAGCAAATTTCTTTTTTACTTTTAGGAACTTGCAAATTTTCTATTATGAAGCATATGTTATTTTAAAATAAAATATTGAGTAATTTTTTTACATGAAGCTGTTCATATAAGGACTGAGAGTTTTAAAAGGCAGTTCAATCAATCTTTAATCATATAGTCTAAGCTGTTATCATTATAAAACCATGGTACAGTAAAAGTAAAGTAGAAAGCAGTGTGGCTGAGTTCACACAGTGAGATCTGAGACTTGGACATTGGTATCCTCTTCCATGTTCCTTCTTGACCATCATAGCATTTCTGTACTAAGACCCTAAATGATTAGTGGATCCATTTAGAGCCTCTCGGAATCTTTCTTGTATAAATCCGTGTCATCCTTTGCTGGGCCTCCACCTTCTCTTTCCTAAAGAAATGTGCATGTGATGATGACAGCTCCCCAGCCTGCACATGCCTGTCTGTTTTCTCTTCTGAAGCACCCTCTGCCCCTCTGCACACGCAAACCCCATGATGAAAAAGTAGTAAATAATGTCCCTCAAGTTTGGGTCACCAGAACTTTATCTGTTTGTGATTTTTCAGAGATGAATCTTTAAAACCTCAAAGCAAGATTCTTGGAGCAGAAGGCCCCCAAGAGCATCAAGTTTTCAACTCAAAACTTGAGTTGCTTTTCTTTTTAATGCATATACCTTATTTTATGATTCTACAGTTAATCTGCTTTAAGAGAACCTATGATATGACAAGGCTTACTATGTCTAGGTAGTTTTCATCAAATGATTTGAATATTCAAAGCACCTAAGTAATGAGTAGCGTGCCTGAGTGCCAGGAATCTCTAGGACTTGTAGCTCACTCATTTATCTCACCATGAGATGAGGAAACATTGCCTACACGTCTCCGAAATGATGGGAGGTGAAGCAAATGTACCTAATTCATATGCAATGCAGTTAAATAGAGTCTTTCATCTTGGTATATTATCAGGTTGACATTGTAAGGATTAATTAAGCAGTTTTATTTCTCTGGATCCAAAGTCGGCATTAAAAGTAGCAAGCAAAACCTAACAGAAAGATGAGTTTGGGGGAAAACACTGTGCAATGTCTCTAATTTTTTCTTCCCTGATGCTTTGCAGAGCAAAGCTTATTTGATAAAAACACAGCTAGTATCCTCTTATCTTGTTCTTAGAGAAGTCGTGATTGAAACCGTGAAGCATGAAGCTGCCTGGCAGAACCTTCAGGTTAAAGGATGATTTTCAGAAAAGATTAGTGTCTTAGCTCAGCTGCTTTAACAAAATACCAAAGACTGTTTGCCTTAAACAAAAGAAATTTCTCATAGTTCAGGAGATTGCGACACCCCAAATCAGATTCGCGTATGGTTTCGTTTCTGGTGAAGACTGGCTGCTCAGTGGCCACCTTCTCCCTGGGGTGTCGCATGGCCTTTCTTGTGTGCACGCATGTGGAGAGAGAGAGTTTTCTGTCACTGTTCATCAGTTCACTCCCTCTCTCCTTTCCCTTCCTACAAAACCACTAATCCTCTCCTGAAGGTCTCATTCTTATGACCCGCTACAATCCTTTCTCCTCCGAAAAGCCCCTATATCCAGTTACCATCCCAGCCAAGAGCAGGGCGTCAGGGCTTCAGTTTTGGCTGGAGTCAGGCATTCAGTCTATAATGAGTGCTGTGTGTTTCAAAGAGCTAACCACATTTCCTGGAAGAACACGTTTTCCCTTGGAAGGCGATGAAGGCATCCTGTGTCGCTGTTCTGCTGGTTAGAAGGAAAAAGGTACGGCTAGCTCCACACAGACAGCAAAGCTTGCTGCAACTCTTCCTTTCTAGCTTAGAGCTTTGCTTCCTGGAGTCATCCGAGCCCTAAGGCCTTTTGTGCTTCCCGCTAGACTACCTCACTTGGAAAAGGGTCCGGAAGGCAAAGGGCAAGAGGACGACGGGAGAGTGAATCACTAGTAATAAATTAAGGCCTGTTGTCAGTCCCGGAAATAAGGCCCAGGTGTCCGTTATTCTTGAATACATCATGAACGATATTACTTTGTATTCTGTGTAGGAACAGCCACAGATTCTACAGCACAGGGATTTGGACTCTTCTCTGAAGTTGATAATTTCAAGTTTTAAAAAAGTTGCTAGCTTGTTCTTTATCCAAAAGTAACTAGTAATTGTACTTAGTTAAAACAAGGTTGCACATGTAAAAAGCAAATAATACTAAACTGGTGAAAGACATTTAGATATTTTTCCATATGATTCCTTTAGGAAGAAAGGCATACTGAGTGTTATTGATAGAGGACTCCCGTTCTGAGCATAGTCTGTGCAGAGCTGTTTCCCCTCCTGTCAAATGGGGCTGGCTTGCTTTATCTCTCTCTAAAGGGACTGGGAACTCCTGATGCTTCCTGAAGATTTTCAATGTAACTTGGAAGGAAAGGCTGGATATAAGCACTCATCTCCTGCTTCCAGAATACCTCAGTAGATGTTCTGGCCTGTGACTATAAGGTAAGGTCACACTCTGTTACAGATCAACAAAATATAGAGACCGTGAATATTTTCAGGGTTGGAAATGAGATAAGTACAAGATGATATTAACTATTTGCCTTAAGAGAGAAGACAGAAGGAAATTAGAGCCCACATATAAGTAATACCAAGAATACATGTGAAAACTCTCCCTGAATCAGGGATAATACTTAAGAGATGCTATAGTGAGAAAAGCCCTACATTTGTGGGAACATGGACAGTAAAGACTGTGCTTGTGAGCTTTCGGATGGAAACAAGGAGACTACTGTGATCTAGAATAGAGGCCATTTGTGTTGTCTTACATCAAATAACTAGCATACATTTTTTCTATGCCCTAAAACTTTTTGGAAGGCTAAAGATGATGGACTAATTAATTTGATAGAGAAAACTTTACAGCAGCCCAGTATTCAGGCTGTAGCATGTGTTTTGATGACTGCTTTTGGCCAGATTTAGAGTGAGAATTAAATATCAGAATCAGAATAAAATTGTAGTTTTCCTAGAAAAGAATCATGTGTAAAGTTGGTGTCCAGGAAAATACAGCTACTGAAGAAACTGGGGTCATTAAGAAGCAGCCAAATACTTTGCCTTGAGATACTAGGAAAGATGCCTTGGGGGTGTCTCAGGAATTGGAAAGCCCACACCTGTGGCATTCTCAAAGCTGTAAAGGTTTCACGTCCTCTGAAAGAGTTCGCTTTGTGAAAAGGGTACCAGTTAAGAAGTCTTTCCCTATATTTACCCATCCAGACACTCAGAGGATGTTGTAGTGATGTTTCATATGATACAAACTATTGCTCACACTAATGGCAGACCGTGGCATTGTCTACAAAGTACTACAGGCATGCTGGTATGGGAGTTATGGCTCTGAGAACAAACCTGCTAGTATAGCGGAGGGCCTAGGAAGTTAGAGGTGCCAGAAAGGTGGAATCCCTGTCAAGGAAACCTGCAGGCAAGGAGCAGAGCCAGCCCAAGAAAGAGGCCATGTGCTTTGCAAACGCCAAGGTGGCATGGGTGCGGCTGCCCACACACTTTGGAACTTATATCACATCACCACGTCCCAGCACAGACATGGAGCTTTGCGAATTAATCCTTGCCTGTTGGATGTCAGTCTTGCCTTTGATCCTATTTTCCCCTTCTCTGCATGTGTTCTTTTAGAATGGGAATAGCTATGCTGTGACCCTGTATCTTATGAGAATGCAACTTGGTTTTTAATTTAAATTTTATTTCTGTCTCTGTCTCTCTGTCTCTCTGTCTCTGTCTCTCTCTGTGGTGCCCACACATTAATGTGGGGATAAACATGCTTGCGGGTGTCCATGCAAAAGGCAGAACAGGACAGTGGGTGTTCTCCACGACTCTCTCTTTCATTGCCTTGAGACAGGATCTCTTACTGAACCAAAAGCAGCTCATTTTGGCCAGGCTGGCTGTCCAGCAAGCTCTCTGAATCTGCCTCCCCCCACCCAGTGCTGGGGTTACAAACACATGTAGTCATGCTCACCTTATGTGGGTGCTAGGGATTCAAACTCAGGCCTTCATGCTGCAGACCAGGTGTTTTTATTCACTGAGCCAAATCTCTAGCCCCAACTTCTTATCATTCTCTCTCTCTCCCTCTTGTTATAAAACATGATGTGAGCTGCTCTGCTCTCCCATACTCTCTCAACCATGATAGACTGAATCCTCTAAAACTGAGTCAGAAATAAACCTTTTCTGCCTTGTTTGTCTCAAGTATTTGTCACAGTGATGGAAGTGTGACAAACATTAGGACCAAAGGCTTATGTAGGACATTTGTCAAGCATCCCTGGCAATTCTGGTGTATGGGTTCATCTTTCAGTCTGAGTGATGCTAGCCTGGCATATTTGTGTGTCCCATTAGCTTATGAGGCACACAATGGCAACGACAAAAAAAGATTATTCAGAGTTATCTACTGGTATAATCAGGTAGGAAGGAGTAATGCTTGCATGCTATAGATGAACGGCAGCTATCACAAATGACTTCTCTGAGTAGCCTCTCTGAGTAACTCCTGTGAGGATGAAGCCTTAGGAGAAAGCTTGACCTGTAATAGCTTTGTTTGTATTCATGACAAGAAAGTTATTCCATTGACCTAGGTCACCTCAATATGTGGCTCCTTTAAATAAAAAGAATGCCCAACAAGCATGTAACATGTTGCATAAATTTCAATCTAGCTCTAAAGCACACATCAATGAGAAGGGTGTGGTTGGTAGTATGGACTTAGGAGACACATCCAAAGGTACTTAAAAGTCTCTTACCAAAATCTAAGATTTCATCTTGCCTGGGCTCAAAGTTTGATTTATGATTTTGTATGTTTCACATAGTAAGATGTGCTCTGGGAAGGGTTAACTCGAGTATATAGATTATGTCTAGCTAACCAAAAAAAAAAAAAAAAAAAAGGGAGGTCTGGGATGTAGTTCAGGGACAAAAGGTTGCTTGGCATCCATGAGGTTCTGGGTTCAATCCCCATTACCATACATGCACACAAAATGAGCAGTGATGTGTGGTTCGGTGAGAGGTAGATCTGGAAAAATAAATAAGATAAAAAAAAAAAAAAAAAAAAAAAAAAAAAATCGAGAGAGTTCTTCAGCTAAGAATGCTTGCTGCTCTTTCAGAGGACCCGAGTTTGGTTCCCAACACCTACACTGAGTGACCCACAATTGCCTATACCTCCAGCTACGGGGGATTCAACACAGTCTTCTGGACTCCACTGGCACCCACAAACGTGGCATAGACAAACACACACACATGTAATTAAAAATAAAAAATGATCTTTAAAAAAACCAAAACAATCCTAACAAAACAACAAAGTACCCAGACTTTAACTCAATGAAAGATTCTCCTGAATATGAGTTATAAGGATAGTATTTGTTGGTGTTTCCCACACGCATGGCAGTAGGTACTTGGCTTGTTACTGATACCTCAGAAACACTCTATAGTCAGTATTAAGTCGAATCTGTGAAATTGGTGATTTATTCAATGTGTGATGTGAACGATTCACGAAGATCATCATGGAGTCCAACTGTTCTGAGAACCTAGCCATTTCCTGGAACACGTTATTTGCTGTGCTAAGCCAGGAAGAGTTGGTTGTACACTCATGAACAACTAGGTCATTATGGGGCATCTCCTCCGTGTTCAGAGCCTGGCTTTAGATGACAGAAATACAGAACACAGAAGGAGTGGTAAAAGGGTTCTGTCCTAAAGTGTGATGCCACCCCCAAATGCATTAGGAACCCCAAAAAGAAGGCAGTGAGTGTGGGCTGTGGTCACTGCAGTCCAGCACAGGGAGGGACTACGTTGATGGCCCGTGACTTCCAGTCTGGCTTCCTCCTTGATGAGACATATTCTCATGCTTTTTCCACTCATGAAACAAGAAATTTTCAGGGGAGCCAGAAAGGAGCCAGGGGTTAGATTAACTTAAAGACTTTCATGTGTCTACTATGTAGGCCAATATATTTACTTATTTTTACAGTAATACTGAGGATACAAAAATGAATAAAGAACAGTCTCTGCCCTCGAGGCACTTTCTCTCTAGTGAGGTGTGTGCATATTAATATGAAAGAAGTTGAAGTTTATGTGAAAAGACCTAGGACAGAAATAGTTATTGGATTATGGCATCCCCCAAAGAGAAAGTTGTATGAGAGAAAAAGTGGGGCAATAAATAACTCTAGTCTCTGTATTTAATATCAAAGTCTGGTTTTGGATACATTTTATTTATGGGCAGCCAAATGAAGTGACTTAATTATAGATATGAAAAGAAATCACACTGCATGTTTTATGGTTCTTTGTGGGGCTATTGAGATGGAAATTAAGTGATGTTAAGCCAGGTTTTGTATTTCTTAGAAACTGCAAAAATGAAGAGTATTAGATTTTCACCAATTATAATTGATGTCGCAATCAATGAAAGGGAGACATGGTAGGGAAGAGGAAGAAAGGGGAGAGAGAAAGGACAGAGGGAAGGATAGGAGTTATGTATTCAGCACTGTGCTTCGTGCTGAAGCTTTATTCAAGATGAATATGTTCTATGTATTGGCTAGGTACAAACAAAATCCATTGGCCTGTGTGACAAGAAAATATACAAAATAAACACAATAGTATGAGGAATAAAGGGAGCCAAGAAAGGCCAAAAAACAGGTGAGATTAATTCTGAGCATGGAATCAACCAGTCTTGTTATTCAAAAATAAAGAATGGGCAACTGAGTTTGGAGACTTGAGACATATTTCTTCTTTATCATTGTGACAAAGTACTTGACAGAGGCAATTTAAGAAAGATTTGTTCTGGCTTATAGATTCAGGGTTTATCAGTTCATCCCAGCAGGGAAGACATGGTGGAAGAGGGAAGTCAGCCTGTGGCAGTGGGAGTGTGCAGCCGAGGCGCCTCACATCTCGGCAGGTCAGGAAGCAGAGAACAGGGCTGGAAGCAAAGCCAGACTGTCATCCTCAGGGATGGCTTCCAGTGGTTGAAGTCAGCCAGTTAGGCCCAAGTTCTACAGGTTCCTTAACCCCTCAGCTCCTCAAAAGAAGAAAAACCACCAGCTGGGGACTAGAGTCCTAACATATGTGCCTATGGAGACATCTCCCATTCAAACCCTAGCACATTGAATATGGCAGACAAAAGACTGTGAATGTGAAACCCATTTTCATTGGCACGGCCTGCATCTTTCATAGTAAATTGTTGCTACAGTGACATATCTAGATCTAGAGCCCTCAAAGCACACAAACCTCCCCCAAACAAGCAGAAAGACCAACTCAGGGAACACAAACACATCCCATAAGCAGAAGAGTAGAAAGCATTTGGCTCTGTCATCTTAGGGTGTCCAACAGATCCAAGGTGGTACCCTGAATTCTCTGGGAAGGACTGACATTTGAAAACCAGGCATCTGTCTTCCTGCCTATGAGAAGTGTGGATCAACTGGATTGTAGTGGAAGGATAGGAAGAAAGGGAGCAAGCATCACTTTCCCTAGTTGCTTCAAAAGCTCGTTAAATAAAAGTCTAACAGGCTGAGTACATAGTTCAGTGGCAGTGACTGTGGTTTGCTACCCAGCATTGGGAAAAAATAGCAACTACCCACCTATTTGAGGGACTATATAGACATATGATCCCCCCCCCCCGAGTGAGGTACAGATTCTTTATGTTAATACAAACAGGCAAGGGCATAGATTGGTTTTGGTGCAGACGGTCATATGCAGAAGCTTCTTAAGTACCAGGGTCTCCTACGCCTGGTCGGAAAACCCACAAAACTAGACCTTAGCAGATTGTGTGTGGATTTTTCTTTTTTTTTTCTTACCAGTTTTTGCAAATTTCACATATTATGTGGGTTTTGACTATGTTTATTCTCTATGGTAAATTGTAGAATTATTTAAGAAACCTGGTTATTTTTGAGTTTCATTAGCCACTTCTGGAAAATATCATAATCAATCCTGCCTATCCTCATCAAGATTTTAAATTACGTTTCTTAGAAACCGGCATTTGGAGGTCCGTCCTTTGACTCCAGTGTTGTATGCATCCTGCTTGCTGACCCCCAGCCTGAGTCATTCTGACCTCCAGAGGCTCTTGCTCTCTTTTGTACATGGATGTGCATATCTGGAAGTGGTATTCTGTACACCGCACTCTGAAGGTTTTGACCCAGCAGCATCAAATCTTGCCTTTGCCACATACGCTCTCTGTCACTCAGGACAACTCATTTACCCTCTTTGCATTTTCTCTCAGGGATGTTAACAAGAATATACAGCACAGAGGATCGAAGAAAGGACTGAAGGAGGTTATGGATGGTAAGCACTTAGCACAGTGCCTGACCCACGGGTAGTGCTCAATAAATGCTATTTTTTTCCACAGCCCCGACACAGGCAATCCTGATTTATAAATATCCAATTTACTGTGCCCTAAGCTTATGAAGACACTTCCAAAGACTGCTGTCAAGAACTCCACAGTTCTCCCTGAACCCTTGACTTCTAAGCCAATCACTCAGCAGATGTAAAATCCAATGTTACACACCAGACATGCAGTCCACCCGTCCTCGGTCTGTCAACCTCAACTTCATATAACTCCAAACTAGAACACTCTTACCAGGGTTTCCCAAGTCCATGGTTTTCACAGTCTTTCTTAGAATGAGGCTCTGATTTATACTTCAGGAGATGAATATGCAAACCAGGAATGCGATCATAGAATAGCATGTGATGTAATGGGCCAGAATGCACTACCACATGTGGCTTTATACTATGCTATAAGTAACAGTTCAAACAAGTCTCAGTGGTGCTTCCTAAGCACTAAACACTAAAGGAGGGAAGTACTCTGCATTTTAATCGGGAGGCAAACTATTAGGCTCTTGTTTTCTCAGCCTCTGTTCTCTGTCATTTTTGTGTTTTTCTTGGGGGAGGGGCTTGATACTCTAGCTTTCTGTATTTGCATATCATAACAAATCAAAATCCTCTTTTTAGGGCAGGAGAGATGGCTTGGTTTGATAAAGCACTTGTAATGCAAGCATGAGTAGTAGAGTTCAGATCCCCAGAACCCACATATCCACATAAAATGCTGGGTGGGTGTGGTGGCCTGCCTGCATAATTCCCACGTGCGGGAGGCAGAAGATCATGCTGGCTGGCCAAACTAGCCAAAATGGCAAGGCCTGCTTTCACCAGAGACACTGCTTCAGTATGTAGAGGAAGACACCTGATGCCAGCATTGGACCTCTACATGCATATTCTCTCTCTCTCTCTCTCTCTCTCTCTCTCACTTGGCATTTGGTCACAAAGTTCCAGCATTGGACCTCCACATGCATATTCTCTCTCTCTCTCTCTCTCTCTCTCTCTCTCTCTCTCTCACTTGGCATTTGGTCACAAAGAAAAGGAAATAAAGCCTCCCTCTGCAGCCTGCCACCCTTGTCTGTCTGAGTCCAGGCTCTCATGCTGATTGTTTTTTCTTTATAGATCTAAAACAGTTAAAGTTATAGCAGCATTCCTGCGGCCTTCTGCACAAATAATTCACATTTGCAACTAAACACACAGACACTGCGGTGTGGTGTCATAAAGGCTTTAATTCTGTAAGCACCACCTCATCTAATACCATCCCTTCAGGGGCCAAAAGTCATTGCTTAGTCCTCTGTGCAGAGACTGGTTTAATTAAGATTTTTTATGCCCACTTTTACATTTTGAAATGTAGAAATTTATACTATACATCTATATTATTAAATAATTCTATCTTTTAGAAGCATATTTTCCTAACAAAACAGATTGGTTGGTTTTCATTTGCAGGAAATACTGCAGCGTCAAGAGCTGGCTCATCGGCTTCTAGGCTGAACTTTGTGTCTCAGTAAATTAGCAAAATGTAAATGAGCCAAGAGTCCACGAGAAACCTCCTCACTGATTGCTTCTCCTGGTCTCCCTTCAGGGTTCAGATATTCTGCACTCTCAAGCTCTGCGTTATTTGTATGAAAAGATGATGCTGTGTTTTTTTTTAAATCAAGAAATGCTCACAAGGCAAATTCCAGTCTTATTGTAAAAATTTTTTAAAATTATTTTTATGCATATGTTTTGTCTGCACCTGTGTCATGCAATACCTACAGAGGCCAGAAGAGGGGATCAGATACCCTGAAACTAGAGTTACAGATGGTTGTTAGCCAGCATGTGGGTTCCGGGAACCAAACCTGGTCCTCTGCAAGAGCAGCCAGTGCTCTTAACTGCTGAGCTATTTCTCCAGCCCTTCTTAACATTTTTTTTCTTTTTAATTATGTGCAGGTATGTCTGTGTGGGGGTTTGTGAATGTGTGAGCAAGGCCCTACAGAGGCCAGAAAAAACATGAGAGCCCCTGGAGCTGGAGTTACAGGCAGTTGTAAGTTATAAGAGGTAGGTGCTGGGGTGTGAATTCTATTCTTTTGCAACAGCAGTGCACAGTCTTCACTGCTGAGCTATCCTTCCAGCCCCTGAAAGGCCAATCTGTTTTCAGGGACATTTACATTGGAAAGAACCATGGGAAGGGGCTGTTTTGGTAAGCATTGACATCACAGAGTTGGGGAGCTATCTGCCAGCTCTGGAAATTCTGGTGTCTCTCTTAGCTTTCTGGAAGGTGACCAGACTTGTCCTGCTCTTGTTTAGTTTCTGGGCTGTGACTGTAAAAGGCAGAGTTGAGAAAGCAAACATGACAGCACTACGAAGTGTGGGTGGCTTTAGTCTATGGAGTTAGGACCTGGTTTTGAGTCTTGGTTCTGGCACTATGAATGCAGACAATTCACCATTTCTGACAGTGGCTTCCCTGAGACAATGAGCATTGGGTTTCCCACTATCCCCCACCATGGGTACTTGGACTTCTACTAGAAAGGACACATAAAATGAAAGTGAGAACTGGGTTCTCATGCAGTCAAGTTTGAAATCACACAGATTAATGTTTATAAATGAAACCAGTATCATTTCTACCTGTATTCTAAATACTTATCCTTATACCCACAGATATCTGTAGCTCTCACTCATCAAAAAAGCTTCATTTTGCAACATATGGAGACTACTACAGAGGTTCACAACTACTCAGAATGCAGAGAATAAGTGAGTGTGAGGTGCCCAGCCCCAACCGATACATGCATGGCCCAGCTCCTATATCTGAAACTCAGGAAAAGTTGAAGAGGGACAGAAAGACTGTAAGAGCTGCAGGATCAGGACACCTGCTGTGAGAGTGTGTGGCAGGGAAGCTGCACCCCTAAGATCTCAAGAATACGGTTACCTGCAAACTGACAACAGGACATGTGCTAACATGGGCGGGGGAAGCATCAAAAGGATCCGCCCCTAAATGAAGAGCTACAGGCAAACAATGGCTGCTGAGAGAGGGCGAATCCCTTTTCTCCAGGGATGAGCTCTTTGATAATCAAATCCCAAGTGGTCAGTTCTAAGCATGTATACATAGGATGACCACTAAAGGGACTCAGTAGGTTTTTTATTTATAATACTTATCTATTGTTATATAGAGCATATATGAAACAATGATGAAGAAGAGATCGTAAATCTGAGAGGGAGTGGAGATGACTTGGGCAGAGTTTGTCGTGGGAGAGGGAGGGGCAAAAATGTTAATGCAAAACTCATGTATGAAATTCTCAAGAATAGAAAAAAACTAAATCATATAAAAGTCAATTACTGGAGGTTGGAGAGATGGATCAGTAGGAAGAGTTCTTGCTGTGCAAGCATGAGGACTTGAGTTTGCATCTCTAGCATCAACATAAAACAGCTAGGCATGGTGATGCATGTCTAATTCCAGCTCTGGCCAGGCAGGGACAAGTGGCTTCTGGAGTTTACTGGCCAGTCATCTTGACCCAATCTGTGAGATCCAGTTTTAGTGAGAGAGCTTGTCTCAAAAAATGAGGAGAATGATTGAGGAAGAAACCCAACATGAGCCATTAACCTCCAAATGCAGAGGTGCACACAAACACACATACACACACATACACACACACATACACACAGAGCACATTAACACACACCAAATTACTTCCAAACACTGATATTTCGTTACTAGTATTTAACAACTTACAACAGTTGTATCATCCATGGTTTGGAGTGGTGGGACAACCTTTCCCATGGCAGGCCTTCTTCCTGGCACTGGCTACCTCCCTTAGGGGATTATTTTCTCAGAGATGCTTTGAAGTAAAAGTTAAACTAAAAAAACCTTGAACTTTCTTGTCTACAGACAGGAAACACTGAGTCAGTATTCCCTCTTCTAGGGTTTGCTGTGGGATCCATAAAATGCTTCTAAATATAAAGTGCTTGTTGTAAAGTATAAAGAGCTATTTAAAGACAAAGGGGTCTGTCTACCTTCATACAGATGGCAGGGATGGTCTGTTCAGGGCTGGAGACATACAAGGGGACCATGAAGGTATATGACTCAACACCAAGAGATAGATGTGTGGGGCTCTTATGCAGAGGCCCAGGGCCTGTTGTTGTTGATAGAACACCTACCAGAGAGATTACCATTTAGTAAATGGTCCATAAGTATTAGTTTAATGGATGAATGAGTGAACACTGAAATAAGAGCCAGATCATAAGCATAAATCTTCAGAAATGACAGACATGCTTAAAAGCTATTTAAGTCCTTTTAATCAATTTTAAAGAAATGTGTTTTCACAAATTATAATATCTATTGTATGTAAAATTAATGCACACAAAATACAATCAATCACAATTTTTCTCTTTGAGTTGAATAGCTTTTATATCTTAGCCAGCAGTTTGGCATCATGTAGCGCATTCTTCATGGCTGCTGTGTTTGTGTGTGCACAAAGCAATGTGTGTGCATACTCATGATAAAGTAAGTCTTTGAAGAATAATTTCTAGCAGGAATGGGGAGATAGTTCAGTTGGTAAAGAGCTTTTCTTGTAAGCTTGAGAACTTGAGTTTGTGCCCCACCACCAGGGTTCAGAAAACAAGCAAACGGGTATGGTGCTGCACACACTGCTCTCAGTGCTGGGTTCTAGTGAGATTTCTAGAGGAATGGTACCTGAGGCTGTTCTCTCTCTCTCCTCTCTCACACACTTTGGTGTGAGTTTTCCAGTTTCTAGAAACAAGATAAGCTTATTAGCATGATTGATTTTTTTATCATGTGCCACATTTTTTTTTTAAACTTGCAATCATAGTAGCTTCTGCTTTGTCGTCCCTGAGTCTTGTGTGGATACTACCTTAAAGTCTAGCTCAGGTTAGCCCTTGCATACTGTAACTTGGTAGTGGTTATGCTCTTCCCTCATTTCACTTTGTCTGTTCCAGCTTCTGCATTTACATGCTATATCATTCCATATCTCGAGTTTATATGCTGAGAGCTAAGTATCCAATACCTAAAACTTCCTCCTGCAACCACTCTTTGATACTGCATCATACTTTGTGTACCACATTTATAGCTGCCTAACAGTTACTGTATATTTATTTGATTATTCGGATTCCATGTATTTCTCCCAATACCATAGAATTTTCATAGAGGGAAATTTTGCCTGTTTTATTTACTGCTTCATCTTCTGCCGCAGTGAAAGCCTCTGACATAGTAGATAATAAATCCTTTCTGAATGCAGCAAGGTGCATTATGTAAGGTGCATGCACGTCCAGGAGCTTACTGCTGATGGTTAGGTAGGTATTGTTCAGGTCTCAGGGCTTCCGAGTACCGGGAGGACAGTTCGTACTCTCCATCTTATTTTGTAGAGCTGTCCTGAGGATGACTGAGTTTAATTCCAATTCACTGATTAATAGTTCAAGTATTCCCAGAGTGCAGTCACAGTCTCAGTTTGTAAATTGTTCTGTGATTACTTGGATTTTTTTTTAAAGCATATAATCAGAAGCTT
Organism: Nannospalax galili; assembly: GCF_000622305.1. Classification (NCBI taxonomy): domain Eukaryota; kingdom Metazoa; phylum Chordata; class Mammalia; order Rodentia; family Spalacidae; genus Nannospalax; species Nannospalax galili. The sequence continues at coordinate 1,273,803 of NW_008329031.1, forward strand.
CTTTCAAATGTACCAATGTGAACTGTCATCTTAATTATCCCCTGCAACAGACAGAACAAATTAACCTTCACTATTACCATCCTGGGAGATCCTATTCCTTCTGATGGCACATTGCTCCATCTAATTCTTTATACAATGCAAGCCTGGGGTACATGGGGTACCCCAAATTCAACCAGGGCCACAGGCGGTGGTGATTTTTCTTGTCTCTCTTTGTTCCTGAAGTATGGTTTTATTGCTCTTCAGCTCTGACCGTCAGCTAGGGCAAGAGTTACGTGTGATGCTGGGCGCGCACCACAGTGCCAGCCAGAAGCACCATTTGCAATATCCATGGGCTCCTGAACAGCCTAGGCCAAGTAGCCCATCCAGGCATTGCATGCACTCTCCAGCTAGCAGGGCTTGCCTCCTAAAGCATCACACACTGGACTTTTCCCGTCAGCTCTGTGGTGAACCAGAGAGGGACAGAAGGATGTAGACGATTTGTGGAGAACTCTTTAGAGCTGCAAGTTCCATCTGTCTTGAGATGCTCTTCTTATCCAATCTTACCTCTATTTTTCATCCCTGTTCATCACTCACTCATTCATTCACTCAGTATGACTTGTAGGAGTCTTCTGTCTTCCACATACCATCATATAAAAACAAGGACCAACAGGAAAGATACAGTGTGTGCTCTTAAGAGTTCCAGGCATGTCAAAGAGGTGGTCTGTGATGCTCCATCCTGCAAGATCACATTTTCTGGCAGGTCTAAGTTTTTCTATTTGTTTCATGGGGTCTGAGTACCAGCTTCAGGGAGAGAGGAGCTATGGTTGAATGCATTGAGAAGCAGGAAAAACAACAACAATGTAACAATGCTCACAAGAACAGTGAGAAGAACAGTGTTATTCATGAAAGTAGTGTAGCAGAATGGAAAGTAAAGCTAAGTTCAAAGTGAGAACCACCCTCACCACAGCCACTCAGAGGAAGGAAAGTTTGTGTTCAAAGATTGGAGGTAGAGGAGGAAGGACAGGAATGCTTCCTGGAACAAGGATAGCTCGTTTCTAGGTTGAAGGATGGCTGGAATTGTTTTTCAGACTGACAAGTGGGACCTTCCAGACCCAGAAAAAGTGTGGCAGAGAAAGAGGACAGAGTCTGTGTAGCAAAGACAGACTCAAATGAGGGATGAGTGCTTCATTGACTCACAGAGACAAGTCCTCAGAGGTCTTCAGATTGATTGGCAGGTGATGGATCACCCCAAGCAGCTCTTAAAGGACATTTTTCAGTCATGGGTGGGATGGACTAAAACCAATCAAGACTGGGAAGAGTGAGCAGGTGAGAGAAGTGACGAGGTAGCAGCCAAGGACCCCACGCAAGGAGATTGCACTCAGGTTATGTTTATGGGATTAGCATTTCCCAGACCAGAAGCAGAGGAGGTGAGGAGGCAGAGACAGAGCTGTGACATGTTTCCTGGTGACACCAGAGGGCTGGCTTGCCCCACCTTGAATGATGACACCATATCCTAACAAACTCCACCTTGGATATTTATCATAGATATACTGCATTCTGACCTCAGACATTAAAATATACCCAGTTCTGGCATTAAGACATGTGAAGTGTAATTCAGTAGTTAGACTTCTCACTCCATAAACTCCGCTCAACTTTCTCAAGGTGACTGCTGTTGTTTTATATCTTTTACTCTTTTCACATTCACAGTGATTTGTCCAGATTGTGCACCCTGACATGAAGGGTTATCCATCACTCGGTGACCCTGGCTGCTTCTCCTTCTGCCGTGTTGGGAGCAACTGCTTATGTTTACACTGTTCTCTTGGTTCAGGGTGATTTGTGTTAACTGGGTTTCCAGCAGCCATGGGGAGGGGGTTCCACAGTGGTCACTGGGCTCCTGTAGTGTCTTCTCAGTGATCACAAGGGTATGAGAGTGGGCCTGGTGGAACTAATGGCCCCTCTAGTGTACAGAACATGAAAGTTCTATGTGGACCATCATGTGATTTCCAAATGAAGTGGGCAGCCTCCTCTTGATGTCAGCTGTAGGGCAACTGTAGGTCTTTCTACTACACGTCTCCCTAAAAACCTTTCAAATGAGATCAATTCCTTTATTTAGTCTGTTATTAGTCAATTCAACAAATACTTGTATCCATCTAGGCTTACAGGGACCTAGTATCAATGCCATCATCTCAGTCATTAAACTTTTGAACACTTCCTTTCTGGTTTGTAAGCTCCATTGCCTGGATTCCTCTCAAGCATCCATCTTCTTCAGACAGCCTCAGTGGCTCCAGCCCCTCCTTGAGGAGGGTACTCCTTTCCCTCTACACAGAGATCCCCAGCTCAAGGCTTGACCCTTGGCATAGCACTGAAGCCAGTGCCATTCCAACACACACATCTACACTGCATCTGCTGTTAAATAGTTTTAATAACTCCCTTGGTTCGTTCTCTCAGGTATAGAGGTGCTAAGACTTTGGAAGAACTAGGGTATGATCCTGTCTTCAAGCAGCTCCCAATCCCTGTGGGGTATTTGAGCATACATGTTAGGGTTCCATGTAAGGTATGTGTGTGTAGGGAAAGTGTGCTAATGTTGGTCTCCAAAGATATGTCAGGACTAAATGTCAACTTACATGGAAGTCTTTGGGATATGCGTTATCTTGAGATAGATTATCTTGGATTATTCTGGTGGGTCCTAAATGTATTCATGACTCTGTATAAGAAAGATTACTAATGGGGCTGGAGAGATGGCTCAGTGGTTAAGAGCACTGGCTGCTCTTGCAGAGAACCTGGGTCCAATTCCCAGCACCCACATGGTGGCTAACAACCATCTGTAACTCCAGTTCCAAGGGATTCAACACCCTCTTTTGACCTCTGTGAGCACTGCATGACACAGGTGTACTTACATACATGCAGGCAATATACTCATACACATAAAATAATAA
>NW_008329031.1:1277152-1319972 GCF_000622305.1 Nannospalax galili
TAGGGAAAGTGTGCTAATGTTGGTCTCCAAAGATATGTCAGGACTAAATGTCAACTTACATGGAAGTCTTTGGGATATGCGTTATCTTGAGATAGATTATCTTGGATTATTCTGGTGGGTCCTAAATGTATTCATGACTCTGTATAAGAAAGATTACTAATGGGGCTGGAGAGATGGCTCAGTGGTTAAGAGCACTGGCTGCTCTTGCAGAGAACCTGGGTCCAATTCCCAGCACCCACATGGTGGCTAACAACCATCTGTAACTCCAGTTCCAAGGGATTCAACACCCTCTTTTGACCTCTGTGAGCACTGCATGACACAGGTGTACTTACATACATGCAGGCAATATACTCATACACATAAAATAATAAAACATTTTTTTAAAATGAGGAAGATCAACAGAGGAAAATGAGGTGGTATGGCCACAGATGCAGACAGAAATGACATGGCTACAAGTCACGGAATGCTGGCTACCTCCAGCAGCCAGGAAGAACAAGAGTGTCTTCTCTCCCAGCACCTCTGTGGGGAATGCAACCCTTAGATCCTCTATTTTTGATCTTGTGACATAGAAACTGGTCTTGTGCCTCAAGTCCTATTAGAGAATAAGTTTCTGTTGTTTTAACTCATCCAACTGGTGGCAATTTATCTTACCAACAGTCACAGGATGCTCATAGTGAAAAGTTTATTAAGTACATCAGATAGACTCAGAAAGTGCTATGTGGACATCAGGAAATGGGGTGGTTTGGTTCTCTCCAGATTATCAAAAAAGAATCAGAGAGGTGATGGCCATGGTTCTGTGCCTAGAATGAGGAATATTTACTCTTGGCAGAGGAATTATGTGAGGCACCCATGGTCCTTGTTGTGGTCTGCAGTTTGTCGCCCTTCTGAGGGTGACAGAAGCAAAAAGTACAGTGTAAGTGCACGAGTGGCTGTGCCTGATTGACGGGGAGGGTGGGTGCCGGGTATCTAGGGACTATGGTTCAGTTACTCTGTGCTAACCAGAAAGGCATATCTGAGGCTTGGGCACAACAGTATTACCACTGGGTTGGGGAGGGGAGATGAAGGAAATACTGGCTAACAAGTTTATACAGGGGATATGAAACTGGAACTTGGATCACTTTGAAAGACAGGCTGAGCAGTTTATGGGCAAAGGTGAAATTCATTAGCAGGAAAAGGGAAATTAAAAGATCTGGACTTCCAGGTAGTCACTTTGACCTAGACGAAGCTGGGGGAGTTACTTTAAGAGGGTATACACTGGTGAGGAAAGAAAGCTTTCTGTACAAGCATGGTTCTTCATGGCCATTGACAGGCACCTGGGAAGTCTCAAAGGCTTCTGGCCTTGGAGAGACAGTCGCTTTGTGTAGTGAAGGAAAGGCAGGCTCTCAGCAGCCCTGTGATTTGCGATGTGGGCAGGTGAGCATTTGTGGTGCAAGATCACAGTATAAGCAGTGCTAAGCTTCACCAATAACATGTAATGGGGGGGGCATGGCAGTCCCCTCAAAACTGCGCTTTGGCCTCACGAGGACCTTTTCTACCTACCTGAACTAAATCTCAGATTCCATTCTTGGATTTCACCCTACCTCTGTCCACGCATAGGAGAAATCTACCTCAGTTAATTCAAAATTGATATAAATGTCTTTATTTTCCAAAATATGAACGAAGAAATGGGGCTGGCCCCATCCATCTTGGTGAGTTGCTTTTAAAATGGGTTTTAGAGTTCTGTATGAAAAATAATGTCACCCAAATAATTAAAATCAACAGAAATGCTAAACTTGCCCAGTTCAATCCAATCAGATGGCAAATATTATTATTAGTTGGAGCTGGATGCTCTTAGAACTCATAATTGACTTTTAATTGAGTGCCAAACTGTTTGCAACTGTGACACATCCCCTGAAGAGTTCTGCTCCACTTCTCATCAGTTCAGATGCCTGTTCCGAGCTGTGCTGCAGACCGCCCTGGACTGCAGTTCTGCAAGGGGAGGAATCATGGTGCGCTTTAAAAACTGTCAAAGAAAACCAAAGGTCTTTTTAAGAAAAATTGCTATGCTATTTCTTGGCCTGATGTGCTTTATATTCACAGTCAACCAGTAATTACTCTGGAGTTAAAACTAAAGGCTTGGTTCAAAAGTCAGTTCCTAAAACAAGAATTACGTGCAAAGAAAATGACAGTTGGTGCCCCTTGACATTATCCTGAACGAGAATGAATACCGACAAGTGTTTAATACACATTTTACTAGACAACGTATAATTAAGTATGAATATGAAAAAATGTAATCTGTAGGATAATGTCTAAAACAAGGTTAAACCGTCAATTGCAGAACTTAGAGAACAATGAGAACTAAGAAAATGGACGATGCACAAATTAGAACCTCCAATGTCTTTAAGGACAGTATACAGATTCTCACCCTCAGGCCACAGTTCTGGAAAGACCCTATCTAGGAAGCTCTTTCTACCCTTGTGTGTCTCCCTATTTAACTGTTCAAAGTTCTGGTCAAATATCATCTTATCAGAGAAGCTTCCCCAGACATTGTGGCTCACAATTGAAAGGTACAGCCAGCCCATCACAGCAAAGACCCTGGTGGCAGAACAGGAGGCAGCTGGCCACATGGCATCCACAGTCAGAAGCAACAGAACTTTGAATGCTGTGTACAGACAGCTTTCTCCCCTTTATGTAGTCCAGGACCCAAGCTACAGTTAAGCTGAGTTTTCTTATCCCAATTCACCTAGTCCACAGTCCTCACAGGCATGTCCAAAGGCTAACCTAACCTAGATCATCCCTAATGGGTGTGTCTGGAGGCTTTCTCCTATGTGGTCTTAGACCCTGTCCAGTTGATAATCAGTGTCAGCCACCACACCATCCTGTACAGAACCAATGCCTTCATTTTCCTTCATTAACTGAGATGATCAATACCCAGGGAACCTGTGTTTATAGAATGAATAAATTATCTTTCTGAAGAGCATAATTCAAATTAGTATGCATCAGCCATAATAGTAATTTCCAAGAATTGTGAGTCCAAATTTAGTATGTGTGTAACAGACTCTTTGACTTACTCCCCCATTCATTCATCAGATGTTAAGCTCCCACTGTGTCCTAGGCACCGATCTAAGCAAAGATACAATAGAAAACCTAAAATCCTCAAGATCCCACCCTCTAGGAACTAACTTTTTAATATTTGAGAAGGAGGGAGGGAGGGAGGGAGGGAGGGAGAGAGAGAGAGAGAAAGAGAGACTGACTATCTTGGGGACTGAACTCAGGCTATCAGGCTGAGTGGCAAAGCACTTTTACCTGCTGAGCCATCTTACTGGCCCCTTGAAACTAACTCTTAATGGGAATCCAGAAAAGAAGCTAGTAAGATAATATTGTCAAGTAGTAGTGCTACTAAAAGCAAAAAAGTTAAATCAGAGCAAGGGTGCACAGATGATGCCTGTGTACTGAGTCCATGCATCTGCCTGAGGGTGCACACAGCATCGGATGATCTAGGATACAGGGTGAATTAAAGGTCCATGCAGAGAGACACATACAGGAAGAGCATCCCTTGAAGAACACAGAAAGCATGGTCTCCACCAGAAGAACAGCGCAATCTGGGCAGCATGACCATGAAATTTGCTGTGTAGCAATTTCCTCCCAATTGAAACACCCCCACCAGAAGAAAGGAGGTTCATGCAACTAAGAAAGTAAGCAAATAAGCAAACCTCACAAGCCTGACAGACCTGAAGCTAAGAAGATTCAAAGGCCTATCCACAAGATACAGAAGCACTCAGCAATTGCTGGGAGAGACTGACTAGCCATGCACAGAGCCTCAGAGTTGCAGGTTTTGTGAGTTGCCACCCACACTGGGGTGGGCCTTGGGGTTATGCATCTATCTTTAAGAAGTGCCTGCTCCTCACCCCTAGCCCAATAAATAGCCCCACTAAACTTACTGATTTGTCAAGCTGAACTCTGGCAGTATCATTACTTTGGACCTTGTTGATTTCCTTCATCTCAGGGTCAGATGATGTGGGTTGACCAGGTCAAGGTGAAGACCCTGTGTTTGATCTAAAGTGAGATGGGAAATGGCTGGAACCATTTGGGTGGGAGCAGAGAGCCCAGATTCACATTTGTAAAGGATTCACCATGAGGCACAGAAGAGAAGTGGTGAGACCAGAGGGGACCAGGGCTTGGCAGGAAAGACAGCACTGATTGTGACTGGGGTGGCAGACAGGGCCAGAGACTGTGCAAATGACTGGGCTTTGGCTAGTTCTTGAAGGCAGTACTGAGAGTGTTGGGGACCCCTGTTGTGTAAAGTAGCAGTCTCTCCATGTCCGGATAGCCCATGGGCTCGGCTTCATATGCAGAGACTCCTTTTATCAGCAGGGTGCCTTCCCAGCACCTTCCTGACTCATCTTTGAAGTAGCCGTCACAGAAACATGGCCTCCGGCTCTGAAACTGCCAGGTTTTCCTGTGTGATTTTTCAAGCAGTCTGACAGCCTGGCAGGAGCCCACCACCACATGTAAATGGGGCATCCAGAAATCCAGCCCAAGGTAGCAGTTTGGGGACTCCTGCTGTGTAAAGTAGCAGTTTCTCCATGTCCGGAAAGCTCACGGGCTCAGATTCAAATGCAGAGACTCCTTTTATCAGCATCTTCCTGACTAATCTGTGAAGTGACCGCCACAGATGCCCTACCATAAACATGGCCTCTGGCTCTGAAACTGCCAGCTTTTCATGTGTGATTTTCAGACAATGTCTGGCAGCCTGGCAGGAGCCCACCGCCACATGTAAATGAGGCATCCTAAAAGTACCTATCAGCTAAGGCTTTTACCACTACCCCCGCAGTATAAAGTATCCTGGTTTTCCCTCAATAATCAGAGCTGGATCACTAAGGCTTGGAGCCGAGCTGAGTCACTGAATAAAGGGGCTGTACCACTGACTGAGCTGAGTCCTGTGTCTTACTGCCTACGATCCAGTCTCCCTGGGGCCGCTATCCTTCCATCATCAACTCATGGAAATCCTGCTTTCGCTGTCCTCACACATCCCCACGTGATCCAGCGGCCGGTGGATTTCGTATCTCGAGGGAGTGCACGGTGGAAATTGGGACGGAACCTGACCGGGCCAGCCCCGGTAGCAGAGAGCCCCAGCGATGCGGTAAGCAAATAAGCAAACCTCACAAGCCTGACAGACCCAAAGCTAAGAAGATTCAAAGGCCTATCCACAAGATACAGAAGCACTCAGCAATTGCTGGGAGAGACTGACTAGCCATGCACAGAGCCTCAGAGTTGCAGGTTTTGTGAGTTGCCACCCACACTGGGGTGGGCCTTGGGGTTGCAGAGAGCCCCAGCGATGCGGTAAGCAAATAAGCAAACCTCACAAGCCTGACAGACCCAAAGCTAAGAAGATTCAAAGGCCTATCCACAAGATACAGAAGCACTCAGCAATTGCTGGGAGAGACTGACTAGCCATGCACAGAGCCTCAGAGTTGCAGGTTTTGTGAGTTGCCACCCACACTGGGGTGGGCCTTGGGGTTATGCATCTATCTTTAAGAAGTGCCTGCTCCTCACCCCTAGCCCAATAAATAGCCCCACTAAACTTACTGATTTGTCAAGCTGAACTCTGGCAGTATCATTACTTTGGACCTTGTTGATTTCCTTCATCTCAGGGTCAGATGATGTGGGTTGACCAGGTCAAGGTGAAGACCCTGTGTTTGATCTAAAGTGAGATGGGAAATGGCTGGAACCATTTGGGTGGGAGCAGAGAGCCCAGATTCACATTTGTAAAGGATTCACCATGAGGCACAGAAGAGAAGTGGTGAGACCAGAGAGGGGACCAGGACTTGGCAGGAAAGACAGCAGTAATTGTGACTGGGGTGGCAGACAGGGCCAGAGATGGTGCAAATGACTGGGCTTTGGCTAGTTCTTGAAGGCAGTACTGAGAGGACTTCATGTTGTGTGGTAGAGTTTGAATAAGAAGCGTCCCCCATAGGACTGGAGAGATGGTTAAGTGGTTAAGAGCACTGGCTGCTCTTGAAGAGGATCTGAGTTTGATTCTCATCACCCACATGGTGATTAATAGCCGTCTGTAACTCCAGTTCCAGGGGATCTGACGCCCTCTTCTGACTTCTGAGGGCATTGCACGATGTGGGTGCACTTACATATATGCAGGCAATATACACATAAAATAAATATTTTAAAAAGGAAATGTCCCCTGCAGGCTCATGTATTTGAACACTTGGCCCTGGGCAGGTCATGGAACCTTTTGGAGGTCAGGCTTTGCTGGAGGAAGTACATCATGGGGTGATGTTTGAGGATTTATAGCCTCACCTCACTTCCAGTTCTGTTTCCCATGAGCAGATAAAATGCATCACCCAGCTGCCTGCTCCTTCCGCCCTGCCATGCCTTCCCTACCACATCAGACTCTATTCCTCTGGAACAGTATGCTAGAAGAAACTCTTCCTTAAATTGCTTTTCGTCACAGTATTGCATCATAGCAACAGCAAAATAATATAGGTTTTCGGTGTGAGAGAAAGGTAGAAATAGCTATTTTTCATATAAGAAATTAATGAATAGGAAAATTTTGAGTAAGCAAATGCAGGTGGGCTGGAATTAGAAATCAACATTTCCATTTTTGAAATACTATATTTGAGATATCAATGAGATTCCAAGTGAAAGGTTGAATAGTCAGTTGGAAACCCATCTCCAGAGCCTGTTCATGGACTAGTCATCCCAATAACTCTCAGCCATGAGTGTTCCAAACTTTTACCTCCTACTTATATAGAAGTCCTATACTGAGCATCATAAATCCATTCAATATATTCACATGCCACTAAATAAAAAATAAAGTTGCCTTTGTATCAGTGGAGAATCTAGGGACATTTGTATTTTCTGCCTTAATCCTGGCTGGAATCTTTTACACATCAAGTTACCAACAGCACCTTTTCAACCTTTCTGCACTCTGGCTCTTTTGAGTAGCACATGAAAAATGGAGGCTTTTTTCAATATACCTTTAGTTCTCATCTCTTTCAGTAAGCATTTTATGATACCAACTCTATGCCCTTTCCTTTCCCTTTCCTGCTGACCATTGCATCTGTCCATCCAATGACCCTTTCACACATTTGGATTTTCATCATGGTCCTTTGTGTTTGTACCTTGCAACCCCTACCAAATGTATCACTGCCGTAACCTCACCAAACTCTTGCTTTATACATTTGGCTGCTAACAGCTCTTATCTAATGGTCCATATACTGCCAAATGTGAATACATGTATATGTCTTTATTTTTTCAGACACAGAACAATCAACTATTATAAGATTCCTCTCGTCATCTGGAGTCCATGAAATAATTTCCCAGCAGGCTTCAGTAGATCTTGAAACAACTATTATTATACATGCTTAATGCTTACCGGTCACCTGATGGAACTCCTAACATCTCCTCTAAATCTCCTGGTTCTAACCAATAAATATATTTGTATACTCCAAGAATCATCCATACTGATATATGGGCTTATGTTGCAGAATGGTCCTATGACCAAGCACATCATCTGGAGGCTGAAAATGGCAGATGGTTTTCATACAAAATTTTTGAAATAGCCATTAGAAATCTGTTATTTATAGATGCTCTCATTTTATGATTTTTTTCATAAATTACCCTTGTTGCATTTGATACCCTGGGTATAGATAGTTCAGTGAAGTGACATATTTAATATTTGTGGAGCTTTAATTTATAGAAATGTTAAAGATGGTTTGGTTATATCTCTCTGCAGTTTTTATTAGCCTACTCCATAAAGAATATCTTGGCCAGTGAATGAATGTTTGTACGTTACTCCCTTTGTTTAAACCTAGCCCTCACTTATGCTTTTAAGATGCTGTAAAAAGTACTAACAGTTTTATAAGCACCTTTATTTCATAATGTTCTGTTTTCCACAGAGATTACTGTGTGTGTGTCGGGGGGGCACGTGTGTGTGGAGGAGAGTGGTAAACATCAGGTGTCATTCTTTCTCAGGCACAGTGTGTGTCTCTGACCTAGTACTAGCCAGTCAGGCAGGGCTGGCTGGCCAGCAAGGTCCCTGGGTCTTCTTGTTTCCACCTCCCCAGAACTGGGATTATAAGCATATCCCATTCCTGTCCCACTCCTTCCCCGATTTTTTGAGTTCTAGGGATCAAAGTCAGGTCTTTGTGCTGGTAAGACCAGCACTTTACAAACTGAGCTATCTCCCTAGCCCCTCAAATTTTCCGAGATTTTGCTGTTATTTTCTTATTTTGTCTGCAAAGTGCTGTTATCAGAGAGCTGAGATGCACTCACACATAGTCTCGTAGCTTGTAAGTCAACATGGAACCAAATGTTCCCCAGCGCCCAGCCCACTACTATTTCAGCTGCAGCACAGCTGTCCATGTACTCAACAAGTACAGGAGAACCAATACATCTGTATAAAATTTGTTACTTGCTTATATTTAAAAATTTTCTCATATTTGCAATTTTAAAAAGTCAATTCACAAACCTGGTTGTAAAGAATCCTGTTACAAATGAACAGTGGAAAAGTGGCCTCCTCCTACCCAGGTTCTACCTACCAAACCCTTTCCTAGGAAGATACTACACTATCTCTGCATTTTCGACACATATTTTATGCGTTTATAAATACATGAAAATACTTGTGTGTATGTGGTGGGCTGTGCGCATGTGCTTGCATATGCGTGTGCATGTATGTGCATGTGTGTAGTGGTGTGGTGCATGCACATGACTGTGTGGGCACACATGCCACGTATGCCAATTCAGACACCTGAGGAGGACACCTGGTAACTTCCTTATGACTTTCCACCTCATTGTCTTGAGACAGGGTCTCCCACTGAACCCGAAATACCTTGGCCAGTGAATGAATGTTTGTACGTTACACTCTTTAGCTAGGTTGGCTAGCCAACAAGCTCCCAGGATTCACTTAGTCCTGCCCCCAGTTGTGGGGTTATAAACATCTGTGGCCATGCCTGGCTTTTTAATAACACTGGACTGTGATCCTCAGGCTTGCACAGAAAGTGCTCTGACCCACTTAGCCGTCTTCTCAGTCCATGAAGATAGCTGTGTTTTTCTTAAAGTGACTTTTATACCAATATTAAGAATGCACATTATTAAGATTCTTGGTATACTTGAAATGGCAGCTATAAGGTGTACTATGTAAGTGTACCTGTCCTCAGCAACTTTCATACATAGCTTTTGTTGAACTGGTTGGAACTTGGGTTATCAGTTAGGGACAACATCTGAGGGGACTTTCCTCAATGTGACGCCACATCTGTGTCTATAGCTTTCATTGTCCAATTTGAGTTGGATGGTAGTTGGTATATTTTAGTGCCAGTTTTAAGATGGGTTTTATTTTTATTTATTCAAAATGCACATAAAGTGTTAATCAGCCCGTTTTGTTGAAAAAGACTAAACAGAACAACTCTTTCTCCCTCATTTGCCTCTTCTAAGGAACAACCACTTTCTTTTCCTCTAGCTGATTTTGTTTTGAAAAACAATGGGGGCTAGGGAGATGTGTTAGTGGGAAAAGTGCTTGGACCTCAGTCTACATCCTTAGCACTTACCTAAGCACCACATGTGTTCATCTGTAACCCCAATGCTGGTGATGTGGGGACAGGAGGGCACCTAGAGCTCGCTGGCCAGCCAATCGATCCAAAATGTCAGGTTTCAGGTTTAGTGAGACTTTCTCTCAAAAAGAAGATAGAAGAAAACACCCTATGCTGACCTTGGCCCCCCATAGATGCTCACATGCACACACCTACCTCCCCCACGGTTACTGATACATTCACTCGGACTTCTCATTTTCCTTTCAATGGAGTCTTTTCTCTTTTTGTTCATTTTTGCTTATTTTTCTCATCCAACCTGATTTTCTTTGCCAAATACTTAAATGTCCTTGCAAGATGTTTAGAATGCCAGGCTTTCTATTAAATTTTCCATTCCAAAAGTCTCTCCTGACCTACTTCAACCTGACCTGGTTTCGCTCTGGGCTTCAGGTTCAACTGTTATACTGGGGTTTGTCTTTGTAACAATCCAGAAGACTGTCTTTTTGCCTGTGTGATATTTCCTCTTTCCTATATCTGTATGCCCCTTGGTATGGTCTTTCTTATTTTCTAGGGAAGAACACATTCTCCATCAATCTTCTGAGGAGGAATTCAAGAGGGCAATTTTTGAGACAGTCTACTACTCAAAAATTCTGAATCCCAACCTCTAACTTTATTGAAATGTGAATGGCTACAGAATTCAGTTGGAAGGCATTTATCCATTGCTTCCTAGTGTTTTATGTGCTATTTGGAATTCTGAAGTTATACTGACTTCTGATGTTTTACTCTGAAAGTTTGAGAGTCTTTTAGTGTAGATGAGAGTCAGCGTGGATATGTGAAAATCCATCAATCTAGGCAAACAATGGATTTCTTCAGTCTAGAAGTTCTTGTCTTCTGTGTGAAAATTTTCCTTTAGTTTTAAATTTACTCAAAATAAGTATCTTTTTGATTTATTCTCATCTGATAGCTTCCATTTACAGACACTGTAGTGAGGATTTAGAAGAGACATTAGATTCTCTTAGAAGTTGAATGCAATCTGCTTTCTTGACCATGAAATTGTAATTTGACCTTATATACCGTTTAAAGTTATTTTTGTGGATAAATAACTCAAGTGAAATTTGGCAAATGCCACACCTAACTATATTAAATTCTACGTCACAATTCCCTGTAACGAATAAAATTTGAGGTGATATTTTAAAAGTGATAATAAAAGATGGCATTTTGGGGGCTGGAGAGATGGCTCAGCAGTTAAGACCACTGGATACTCTTGTAGAGAGGACCTGGGTTTGATTCTCACTCAGCACCCACACAGCAGCTCACAACTGTCCATAACTCCAGTTCCAGGAGATCTGAGGCCCTCTTCTCTCTCCCACGGGCATTGCATGACATAGGTGCACCTACCTACATGCAGGCAATACATTCATACACACAAAATAAAAAAGACGGCATTTTCAACTGACATTAATATAGCGATATTATAAAGACTGAGGAAGACCAAATCTTAATAAACTCCTGAATAAGATACGTCCACAAGAGAGGAAACAAAGTGAAAGGAGTATTTCATTACTAATTATTATTAATTAGGGATTTGATTCCAGATCCTTTAATGAGAGTCTTAAACATAGGGACGACTTGGTTTTTTTTTGTTGTTGTTTCTTTTGTTAATTTAACCTGGCTACACTATGTAAAACCAAAGAAGAGCACAGTTTTTCCTCTTATTAATTATAAGAGAACTCCGAAAGCTGAGATTTCATTTCACAGGTGGAAAGAAAGACAAGCCTTGAACATAACTACGGCAGCAGAGGGGAGCAACAAGATAGACCCCGAGAGAGGAAGGCATTATGCTTCAGCTTGAAAAGCCTTAACCCAAGGATGACCCACATTTACAGGTAACAGGATGGGGTGGGAGGACCCAATGGTTTTTGTCTCCAGATGCCAATATTCTAAACACAGTTATGAGTCAGTAGAGTGATTCTGAGTCTGCTTGATGCTTTTTCTACCAACTCTTTCTTTTTTTTTTTTTCTATTACTCCCTTCAGAGCTAAGATGGCCCACCAATCTCTCATCAGGGTCGAACATTAGGCATGAATGAATTTGATGTGTGTGTCTCTCTCTCATGATATTTATACTAGAGAAGATGGAAGATGATCTCATGATGAAGGGAGAGAGACACAGGGGAAAGGGAGGGGAGAGAGAGAGAAAGAGAGTGAGAGAGAGAGAGCAAGCTAGCAAACATTTACAGGCACTGTGCAACTTGCTTTCACGAAGTTCTCAAATTCTGGTATAGGCATTTCTATAAGTGAGACAATTTGCCCCTGTAAAGGATCGATCAAGGCCCCCTTGGAAAGCAAGGAGATGAACTCCCAGGTCTGTCAGCCTCTTTCCATTTCCAAGATGGTACCCTAGTGGAGAACTTTTCCTCTGCATCCTAGTGTAGGAAACTCTTGCTCACAGAATCTATGGTATATTGTTTGTAGAAATACCAAAACAACCAGGAGGAAATCATTAGGCCAATATAAAAAGGAATCCCCACAGGTATTTCCAGAGGAAAAAAATTACATAGTAAAGTTTCTCCTTCTTAAATAATTATGTATTTATAAACATCTATACCTAATTAGCTTTAATGTCAAATTGAGGTGTAATTTTATTATTTATTACAGCTACTGAGTAAAATATGTTTTCTCTTCATCATTAAAATTTTCCCTTAAGAAATCTTGAGGCTTATTTTATACTTAGACTACTAAGCCAAGAAGGAACTATTACTGTCTGGAATGTTTTTTTCCCCTAAACACCAACATAGCTACCCACCTACTGAACCCTGTATTGGTTAAAGAACTTATAAAGTACAGGAAAATATTCTGACAGTGAGTGTGAACCACGCCATTTTCATTCAGTTGGCATCTTCCTGGTTTGTGTAGATCAGGGAGCGTGGGGGACGAGATGGGATTTTTACATCTCGTAAAATCCCACAGATGGGATTTTTACGGACAGGATGAGTTAGAATGAATGGGTGCTTGGGATGGACCTGGATCCCCCAATGAGAGAAGAACACAGTGTAGGAGCAGCGTTAGGGACCACTGGGGACCCAGAGTAAAGCCTGAATTCAGGAAGAATGCCTCTCTGAGAAACTGGAAGAGAAAGTGATACTCAGCTATGCTTGATTAATTTTGTTAAATTAAGGACTTAATCACTAGAGGGAGATCAAGTACAGACATAGACAGTGGTTACTGACGATTCTGCCATTAAAAAAAAAAATTACCAAGTAAAGGGTTAAGCACTCAAGGAAGACTTCATTCAAGACTCTCGCAATGGGGATCCAATCTAGAGCAACAGGGAGGGAAATGGACTTGACTCCAGTGAGACAAGGATGTGAGTGGGAGACTGAGATGACACGAGATGGTCCATGTGGCCGCACCCTTGGTGTGGGCCAGTTGGTGCTTACTAGAGTTGGGCTCCCACATACCCACAGAGATGGGGGCTGGACAGGAACCCTGTCTTTCTTGATGTTTACACTGTAAACTGTCAGGTCCTTGGGAAAGGTATTTCTGAGTTGTAACAAAGGCAAGATACTAGGAGACAATGAATCTTTCAAAGGGCAGAAAAAGAACATAAATGTTTTTCTAAGTATAAGGGAAGAGAGGTCAGGGGGCTCAGAGACAGGAAGGACTCTGCCTAAGGTTTAATCAAGCTGGTAAGTTATTAAGGCTGATTGGTCTCTCTCAGGTAGACCTGCTGCCTGGTTCCAACAGTGTTTCTCTTTATGCCCTAGGGAACAGATCTTGCGTGGGGAAATGGGCGGGTAAATACTTCCGATATTCAGGCTAACCAGATACCTGCCACCCTTCCGCAGTTTACTTCCGCAGACAGTTAAACTGACACCTGCCACCCAGACCGGAGACTGATAATGCAACTGTCACACCAATGATCGTTAAAGAACTCGGCTTGCCTGACCAATGGGGGAGGAGTAAGGGGTATATAAGAAAGCCATGTGTACGCAATAAATGAGAGCTTGCTTGCTAACTGCCGAGTGAGTGTCCCGAAGTCTGCGAGTTGACTTCATGCCTACTCATCCTCTGCCCCCAATGGAGAGTCCTCAAGTAGCTAGCCCACTAAGGCAAGCACTACTAAGGCAGGCAACAACAACCATCTTGCACTGAATTCTCTGGAGACATCACCCATACAATTTGCCAAGTGTTCTCTAATCTCTAGCAGTTGGTGCTGGTTTCTTGTTGGAAGCTAAGCCATTTTATTTCTTTTAACAATCAGTGTTTCTATCTTTACTTTTAAACCATAAAATGGATCATTGAAAGGGAAATTATAAATGTATCTATTTCGTAATTAGAACTAGAAATCTCAAGATATGCACCGCTATGACTAAGAAGAATTACTCATTTCTTCATTGCTTCCTTTTCATTAATGTAGTTATGTGGTCAGGGACATACATACACAGTACATATGTACACACATGCTCTTATCTTTCAGCAGGAATCTAATAAAGCTGACATAATTTTTAAATTTTTAAACATTTAATTTTTATGTGTATGAGTGTATTGTCTGCATGTATGTAAGTGCACCCATGTTCTGCAATGCTCGTGCAGGGGTCAGAGGGCAGCCCCTGAAACTGGAGTTATGCATAGGTGTTAACTGCCATATGGGTGCTAGGAATCGAACTGGGGTCCTCTGCAAGAGCAGTAAGTGCCCTTAACTGCTGAGCCATCTCTCTAGCCCAAACTGACTTAATTTTAATTTGAATTAATACGATACTCAGTTTGTAAATATTTTCACATTTCCTAAGTTGGCCACTATGCGTGAAAGCGCTGCTCCTTGCTGCAGCATCATCTCATTCTTGGATAGCTTCCATTACCATTAAGTTCTACCTATTCCAAATCAAGATGTGCTTTCTTATAATTTCTACTCACTGACATTAGTTTTGTCCCATGAAATAAAAGCCACTCACGTGAGAAAGTTACCTAGTCTGGCTCAGAGTTAACAAATGAAAAAAAAACACAAAGGTCCAGAAAAAAATCTTTTGATATAAATATGTAAATAAGACCAGTATAGTAAATGATACTGGATAGTCTGCTCTACCAGCTGATTATATGTGCTGTGACTCTTACTGGGCTACTTCATTCCTTCAGGCCTGTCTCCAGACATGCAGAACCCGGGTGTAAAGTAACAGTTCATTCCACTCACAGTAGTAGTAGGAAAGGGTCCTAGAGAGATTAGATCCAGATGGTTCGAGTCCCAACCAGCTATAACATAAAGGCCTCGGAGATGACTTTTGAGCAAAACTCAAGGTTTAGGAAGTAGAATTTTGTAATTGAAAAATTTAAAGATGAAGCATTTCAAGGGATGAAGATTACAGACTGCGGTCCAGTTAATTAGATTTTCGAGCTGAAGATGGAGAAAAGAAAATCAATGGATTGTAAACTAGGTTTTCTCGGGAAGCACCTTTCTTTTACCCAAGTCAGCTGAGGTTAGCATCTCGATTCCTCCTTTGCAGAACTGTGTCCTGTACAAGTTAACTGGAGGTGAACAAGGTAATCTCCATGCCTCAGAAGATGCCAGGCTAGTTCTGTGTATCCCAAACCTGAGGAACAGCATTGCCTAAGGAGCATCTAAGCTTCTATCCCAGGAGATTCTTTCAGAATTTTGGGGCTAAAGACTTTGGTATGTTTAACTTTCTTAGGTGATCCTTATATGCCTATGCACTTCCGGTCTATCACAGGAGTGTAGGGGCAAAGATGGAGCCAAAGCTTGAATTCCTGAATTCATGTGAGGAGTCAGCCAGAGACCAATGAACAAAAATGGGCAAGGAGCTAATTGACGGGTCTCCAACAGGGTGTGTAGGTGAAGGAGTGCGGAAGGCAATGGTTTAGAAATTCAGGTGAGATTGTAGGGGGCAGGCCTCCCAGATCAGCAGGCATGGGAATATAGCCTTATCTCAGAAGGGCTGTGAGGAGAGTCATCTCATCATGGGGGGAAACCAGCTTCCTGGAGAGACAGGGAAGGTGTGCCCAACAGCACTGTCGGGGGGTTTCTTTGAAATAAAAGGCTGAGGAAGGTCCAGAGAAGGGGAAGAAATAGGAATTAGCAAGACAGGCCAGAGAAGATGTTAGCATCAATGGCCAGGGAATGAGTTTGAGAGAGCCAAGTCTTCACAGTGGGTCATGGCTGGGGCATAGCTGAGGATATTTGCCTGCAAAGAACAGGACTTTTCTGTACTCTGAACTCTATTACTACTCCCTCCATCCCTTCCAACCCATGCCTCCTCCCTACCACACATACCCCCTTTTCCTTAATGAACTCTGAGGAGATGAAATAATTTCCCCAGTTGTCCCACTGAATTTGTTCAAAGGCATAGAAGAGACAGAACAATTCTCTCTTGCTCAACCAAGACTGTTTTATTCCTGGACTTCTAAGGGATTTGGTAACTACAGTGAGTGGAGTAACAAACTGCTTAACACAAAGTGTTTCACTTTGTACAGAGGAAAGGGGGGCTGGAATAATTTCATTAGTGATGACAACTTTGCCTGGGGTTATTGGGTTGACAATAACCCCAGGTCTTTTAAAGAAAGGACAGATCATTCCTCATACTCAGAAAATTGGCTGCCATTAGTTTAGGCCACCTTTTCAAGCACCTGATCCTTTGGGAAAATCTAGGAGGACTGAGCATTGGAGAAACTGCAATGGCAAGTGAGGAGTTACTGGAATGCCATTCTTTCTCTTTCTCTTTCCAAGCTGCTTCAGGGCTACACAGCAAACTTTTCCTGGGGGAGTCTGCTTTCCCCTTCCATAGCAGCAGGAATAGTCTTTCTTAGAGGAGTTCTTGCTGTCTGATAATTCATCTGTGACTCATTCTTAAGGTGACTAGCAAGTAAGTAGCACTCTCATCCCACCCTGAAGGTGGCAATAACATCCCCCACCTCTACCTCTAGTGTCCCTCAGGCCAACAGCTCTACATTATATTAGTATCATGAACTACAGTTGATTTCTGTATCACAGCATGGAAATTAAAGACACGAGTTTGGGGTCAAAATTTGTGTTCGATGCCTATAACTGGAAGCTGTGTTATCTCCATTAAGTTCCATAACCTCTCTAAGTCTCATATTTGTCAATGGTAGTATGAAAGTGTAATTGGATCTAGTTATTGTCATGAATGTGACATGTACAAAATGTTTTACATAATGAACTACTTTCCTGAAAGTGGTAGTGAACCTAAGCTTTACAGTTATTGTCTCATGCAGCTGTTATTTCATTATCTGAATTAGTCTCAAAGCAAACTTGTTGAGGTAGGCATGCTAGCTCTAATTCTTGACTCCTTCCTAGCAGAGGCAGGAGACCATATACAGGAGGCAGTATCTGAGGGTTACATGCACATTGTCGCATCTGATTTCCTCTGGGGAGTCATAGGACAAGGTTAGGTATTAAGGTAAGGTCTCCAGCAACTGCCTCTCCTTGCTGAAATTACCATGTGTGCCTAAGTATTGACATGCTCTCATCTAAACCAGGGAACCCCACCATTGTCAGGGAAAATCACTTTCCTGCCTGGTTCTCACCAGAACAGTTTTGGTGGGTTATAGAATAGATTCTACCCTGAATGCATAGTCCGCAGAGGTCCCCGTTCTACTTGCTGCAGGATTAGGAATACCAGGGTTACAACCCCTGGCTACTGGAAGCCAAGTCTCATCTAAGATCTGACCCACTTCCTGGAATCAGCATTAATCTATCATTCATTAGTCCCCTGCGACCAAATGACTTTCCAGCTGACCTTGTTTCTGAAAGACTCCACCACTTCAACTGTCACCATGCTTCTAGAACATGAATCCTTGGGGAAAAAGCTATAGCTAAACCACAGCTTAAGCTGAGGGAATGCAAGTCGAGTTAAAGGCTGAGAGGACTTGCGAGGGAGTTTACATGATGAAAGGCCAGATGGCTGATAGTACAAAGTGGGAAATTCCAAAATGACTTGATTTCTCTTACTTTACTTTCCTGGGCCAGAGATCTGTTAGAATCCTTGGGGGAGCTGGCAAATTAATGTTTCCTTCAGCACAAGACACTGGAGTCCCCTCAGCAAAGACTCACTGGAGTGACAGGACTGCAGCAGAGCCAATATGTTCTTGTATTAGTGAATTTAGACAGGCCAATGGCAGGCAGGCTTCCTCAGCTTATCAAAATTCCTGCTGTTTCTGGGCTGTCTGTAAAGAGATTCTAGATGGTGCATTCTTCCATCTCTCTGAGATATTGGGGGGAAAGCAAGCCCTGCTCCATGCACATTGGGAAGAGGTTCCATCTTCTCATCCTCAGGTGTGTTTCCCAGCTGGTGTTTAATATCAGCTCTGGGGAAGGTTCCCAGCAGGGCCAGGTGAAGGCTCTACCACTCCTGCCCCACAGCCCCGTCCATTCTTTCTTCCAGCCTAGCATGACCTGTGTTTTCCAAAAGCTGGCCTCTGCCCTTGGGAAGTTGATAATCTACCATGTTAGCACAAGTCCAGATGTGTGTCTCCATGACTACCCAGAATCCTTAGTGGTCAGGGATAACAGACAGCAGCAGGGGATAGAGGGAAGTGTCCAGGGAGAGAATTTAGAAGCACATTCAAGCACTTTAAAATGCACCAGGAGGACGACAGTATTCATAAATACCAAACCTGGTTTCTTGCATGAGGGAGTTTGCATACATGAGGGTGGGCAGGAGATTGGTGAAATGAATTTCAACATCCAGTTGTACCCTGTGCAGAAACAGGTAATGGAGACAGCCAAGGGAACAGTTACTTCCATTCAGCCATTATTTTGTCTACAAGCTTCTGACCATTCTGCAGAGAAGATATAAAGATGGAGGGATGCGCTAGCATGTCAGATGTCCTGTGTTAGATCCTCAACACTAGATAAAACTGGGCGTGGTGGTCCATGTCTGTATTTCTAGCACTCAAGAAGTGGAAGCAGGAAGATCAGAAGTTCAAGGTCATCCTTGGCTACACAGAAAGTTCAAAAGCAGCTGCACTATATTAGACATTGTCTCAAAATAAAAAAAAAAAAACAAAAGATTTGGTGTAAAAAAAAAAAAAGCTGGAGAGACTTGGCATAGTGGACAGGACCTGGGTGGGAGATGGAAGACGACAGGACAGAATGTCAGGTGTGGAGGCAGAAGAGGCGAAATCAAAGCACCCATGCATCTTTCTGTTCACAGGGATCTGTACTCACCTTGATGAATCATTTGCCTTATTAATTCCCAGGTTCTCTTTGGTGGAGGCAGCAGAAAGCAATATCTGTTCGTTTTGTATTTACAGACATCATCAATCCTTGGGTACATTTAATCTGTTCTGGGTAATGCAACTTTTCCTGTTATTTCTCATGGAAGCCTTAAAAAAAGCGAGCTAAATTATGCCATCCTCTGGAGGAAAGACGGCAATATTTTACAAGCAGCAATCATTTCAGTGCATTAGCACTTGGCAGCCATCTTTTTTCAGAGCAGATATTTATATTTGTCTAATCAGGGGGACAGAATTACGCTGCATTGATTGATGTGTTAAAATTACCTGTAACTTCTGCCTTTTCCATGTAGATGCCTAACTCCAGGATGAGGCCAGCTTCAGTGAGAGTTTTGTCAAATGAGTTATAGTTTTTGATGTACAACACCCGACAGACATAAAACAAGCTTTGGTATGAGAAAGACTCAGGCCGCCCTTCATTTCTGCTTGGATGGATCTCCAAGCCTGGGTGAGCTGAGGCTGAGTTCCTCGTGTTGAAAGTGAAATGACACTTGATGTTTCTCACCAATGTGCTGTAAAGATTAAATACGGCCATCTGTGAAGTCTGCAGTGCAGAGCTAGACATGTTATACTTAACAAACATTTATTTTTCCACTTCCTTCCCTTCTTTCCTGGGTTGTGTAAGAAAGCAGGCTGAGCACTAGTTAGATGGAACAAGCCAGTAAGCAGCTTTCCTCCATGGTCTCTGCTTCAGCTCTTGCCTCCTGGTTCCTGCCTTGAGTTCTTGCTCTGACTTCTCTCAGTGGTGAACTATTACTTGGAAGAATAAACCAAATCTTTCCTCCTAAGTAAGAT
Source organism: Nannospalax galili (assembly GCF_000622305.1). Taxonomy (NCBI): domain Eukaryota; kingdom Metazoa; phylum Chordata; class Mammalia; order Rodentia; family Spalacidae; genus Nannospalax; species Nannospalax galili. Next base: position 1,296,735 of record NW_008329031.1, read on the forward strand.
TTGGACAGTGCTTTATCACAGCAACAGAAAAACAGACTAGAACAACATTTGTCTTTTTCCACCTTCTGAGGTTCTAACAAAACCCCAAAACTAGATAATTTATTAAAGAAAATACAAGTCTGACTCATGGTCTAGATGGTGGGAAGTCTAAAGCACAGCACCCAAATCTAACCAGAGCTGTCACATTGTCATAACAAGGTGCATGGGCAAATGAGCACAGGAAAGAGAAAGGACACAGCCATATCATAAACCCATCTGTCATCCCTAACTTGCTCCTGCACAAGAGGCATTAATCCTTGTGAGAGTTCTGAGGATCACCACAAAGGCTACATCTCTTCATACGGTTACAATGGGATTACACTTCAATGTGAGTTTTGGAGAGGACATTGGTACTACAGTAATAGTGGTTCTCAGCCTGAATGCATATTTGGAATCACTGACTCAACAAGGAGAAGAGGAGTGGGAGGAAGAGGAGAGGGAGGAGGAAGAGGAGAAAGGGGGGAGGAGATGGAGGGGAGGAGGGATGGGGAGAGAAGGCCCAGCTGTATCAGCCTAGGTCTCAATCCTAGTGAATCTGTTCCAATTCTTTGGGCCATGGAGTAGTTTATGAATTTCACAGGTGACACTAACAATCTACCAAGTCTCAAGAGCACTGTTGGAGCATATACTAAACTAATATATGCAAGAATGCTTCTCAAACATCTAATGTGTACACAAATCACATGGAGACATTATTAAAATTGTTTCTGATATAATATTCAGCTGGTGGAGTCTGAGAGTCCAAGTTTCTAGAAAGCAAACAGGTGATGCCAAAGTTCCTGGCTTGTGGACCACACTTCAAGTGGCAAGCATATGCAGAAATTGGCAAATCTTGGTACGCAGACCACGTCCAGTATGCCACTGATTTTCTATAACTCAAAAGTGAAGAATGGTTTTTAAATGGCTTTAAAGAATCAAAAGAATTCTTCACGCATAAAAACTATGCAATACAAATTTCAGTGCATATAGACATGCTTGGTTGCATCCAAGGACACTTATTAAACTTTTCAATGGCTGCTTGTATGCTACAAGTAGAACTCAGTACTCACAATGGGGTCACTGTGTTGCAAAGTCTGAAATGTTCAGCATCTGGCCTTTTGTAGAAAATGCTGGCCAGCAGCTGGAGTAGAGAGTAGCTTGATTCTCCAGAAAGTCAGTATGACTTGCCAGGTTGACCTTTCCTTCATGCCCCTCTGCAGTCTTCTGCCTTTTGACAGACTCAGATTTTGAGCTCTTTCTTCAGGCCCGAAGCTCGATGCTTCAGTCTACAGTGCTGAGTGAGGCAGCTTCTGTGCCTTCTTCAACAGCTCCTCTTGGGATGAGTGATGAGGCCGAAGAGTTTCACTTCCTATGGCTCACTCTCATCCTGCTACACTGCTCTAGGCAAACGGGCTGCCTGACTATGGAGGAAACTGATTGAAATATTTTTAAAAAACATTACATTTTCAGTTATTCATCTGTGTGTGCATGTATGTGTGCATACACGTGGGTGCCCATGCTGCAGCACACGTGTGGAGGTCAGAGGACACTTGAGTGAGTCAGTTTATCCTTCCTAAAATGTGAGTACCAGGGCTCGAACCTATGTCTTCAGTCTTGGCAACAAGAGGCAGTCTTACCCACCGGAGTCATCTTACTGGTCCCTGTTTAAAAGCTTCAAAGTAAAAATAAATTGCTCTACTTATTTATTGACAATCCTTTGAAAGTTGATTTTAAAAAAATCTTTGGGCTGGGCATGGTGGCGCACGCCTTTAATCCCAGCACTTGGGAGGCAGAGGCAGGCGGCTCTTTGTGAGTTCGAGGCCAGCCTGATCTACGTAGGGAGTTCCAGGACAGCTGGGGATACAAGGAGACCCTGTCTCAAAAAAGACACACACACACACACACACACATCTTTGTGCTTGGACCTAAAATATATTAATCTAACCTGCTTTAAAACAAAATGATAAATTGTGTGTGGGAAACTTCCATGAGGTCCCTGATACCATTTAGGCCTTATGTGTTCTCCAAAGACACATGTACTAAAGGCTTGATCACCAACTTGTGATTCTATGGGGAGGTGGGGAATAGCTTTGTTTTGGTTCATGGTGCTCTTGAGGGGCACATTGAAACCGGGTCCCTTTGGTTCTCCCTATTTGAATCCCAGCTACCATGGGTGAGCAGCTTGGTTGCCCACTTCCGTCATGATGCACTGTCTCAAAGCATGACCTGAGATCTCTTGGACTTTGAACCAATGGAGCATTCCTGACTCTAAGTTGATTTGGGGTTATTCTGACACAATGACAGAAATCTAACACAAAGTCTTAGGTCTAATTCTGTCATCATGGAGTCCTGGTTTTACCCCTACCATGAAAGAAAATGATTTATGGTTTCCAACCCCTCTTCTCATCAGTGTCTCAATATCAAAAATATTTGGAGACATTTGCAAGTCATAAGTGCTAAGCAGCAGACAAGGGTTAGTAGCAAAATGGAAAACAAACCTGTGAAGTAGAATTGAGAAAAGTCTGTGCAAGTCAAGCTCTGTAAGTGTGTGCTCCTTGAGGGCACACGGAGACATGCCCAGGTCCACCAGTAAGGTGACATGCCCAGGTCCACCTGAGATACCCATAATAGGACAACTTCCTGCTAGCACAGTGCTAATTCTTAGCACAGTGTGCCAAGAATTATTTAGAAACCCACACTTTCCTGAAACCCTGGCTCGCTAGGGTATAAACAGTTCATTTCCAAGGTACTTGCACTTGCCAATGAGCGTATCATTTAAAAACAGCTGGAGTAGAAATAAGTACAAATTTAAAATGATTGATTAGGTAACCTAGACTCTTGCTATAATGGTCCTATGAAATAAGTGTGATGGTGTGACCATGCCTGTAACAGCTCAATGCCTTGCCCAAAGTGAGGCAGCTGTTTCATGGAAGAGAAATGTAAATCCCAGCTCAAGGACTCTGGGACTCAGACTTTTCATTTGAGCCTTTATTTCCTCATGTTCATAGAGTAACTGCAATCTGTTGTTGGACTGTGTTATCAAGTAGACGGGACTATCTATAACCTACTTCTTGAAGAGTCATATTGTGTATTACATTATCAATGGCTTCTGCCTTACTGATGGCTTCTCTATATGAATCTCTGGCTCTAGATTTGTCTAACTATGCATTCCTAAAATTGTTTTCTGGGTACCCTCATTTCTACCACCCCTTATCTTTCTTAATAACACTGTTAACTATCTTCATAATGTACTTTCTGAAATGGGGCACTAGTGTTCATACTGTAGACATTTGAAGTAAGTTAAAGATGTCAGGACAAAAAGGAGAGAGAAGGGGGAGGGGAGGAGGGAGGGGAGGAGCAGCAGATGGAGGGTGATGACTGAAGAGGGAAAAAAAAGAAATGAGGGGGAAAGTGGTGGGCATTGAACGAACTCCAACATGTTCGAGAGAGAAAGCATTTCAGCCAAAGACATTCTTTGGCAGGCTTTTCAAGGAGTGTATCTTAATATAAATGGAATTTTTAATATGAAAATAGTTTGAAAAAGTTCTGGAAAATCAATTGGGAAGCCTCCTTGTGGAGTGTCGGGAAGGAAGAAACGTCTCTCAGCGTTTTGAGTTCCTGGTAGGCGACAATGAAGACAGCTGTGCCTGAGTTTCCTCATCTGTAGGATGTTGCTGAGAGAAGCCTCCTGTCTGAGGCTGCTGTGAAGACTGATGCTCTGTACACGCTCGTGGCACACACCGTGCTTTCGAAAATTGTCTGATTTGTTTTAAACTGCAATTTTGTAATGAACCAGTAAAAAAGAGATCTAATACCACATATAAGAGAAAACATATTTGTCTTTCCCAGGCTGATTTAATTCACTTAATATGATAATCTCTAATCAAGTGGACTAGTGGGAGGAAGGTAAAATGTTTGTATAACACAATACTATGTACAATGAATATGTATAATGAATATGAGAGAGAGAGAGAGGTGCGAAACAGAAAAGCCCTTTGAACACCATGACGAAACAGGAATATGTATCTCAAAGAAAAGACATTTGACCAGAACTGTATATAGACAAGTAGACAAGCTGGGAGGAATTCCAGGAGGGAGCCAAGTCATTGTAGAACTGGGATTTGGCAGTACATAGACCTGGATGACCAAGTACCTCAAAGATTATGGCCAGGTTTGGAAGATCAGCCTGCCTTAGAAGTGAAATGGACCAGGAAGAAACATCAGCCTACATTAGACCAACAGTAAAGTGTCTTGTCCTGGTCCGACAGACCAATAGCTTTGAGCTGGTCCCATCTAATTCTGTTTCCAAAGACGATGAGGAAGAATGGAGGAGGAGGACATTGTCAGACCCCCCCGACTTGGAAGAGGACGAACCAGAGGACCAATCCACTATTGAGTAGAGAACTGGTTGTAATTCAATCTGAAAAAAATGGGAAATATGTGCAGTGAAATTGAAATTCTGTTTGTGTCCTTTGTAGGCAGAGGGTGGCTTGTCAGTGTTTGTCCCACAGATGTGTATGAAAATTGTCAACCAATTAAAATGCACAAAGTTAGCAAATTGTTTACTCATTTCCCCCCAAATCTATGCTGAATGTGCTGTAAATGAGCTTGCTTTAGACAGTTCAGTGAAGTAGACAGATTCCAGTTACTGGTAATGTCTTAAAATAAGGCAATAAAAATGCCACAGCCAAGTGTGGTTTTTACCCTTTACTTCTAGTTCTTGATGTGGCTCACTGGAAACTGTAATTGAAGTGACTGGTTGAGTTATGATGGCCAAACTGTTAACATGGAAAGAAGAGGTGGAAGGGGGGCAGGGGAGGGGAGGAAGGTTGCTGGGGGAGGGCACAGGCAGCTAAGAATGGGGGAGATATTCAGTTGCTTTTGGATTCCTCATCATGATTAGTGGTGGGCAAACCCCTGAGGTTTCTTCACAATCTGTCTTCTTAATAAAGACTAAGATTAGAGTTTCTGCTGCGTCAGCTAGTTCACACCATAACTGCATCTCATTTAAAAATATCTCCACTTGAGCAGTGTTACCAAACCTTGCAACATAAAATTTACAATAGTTTTCAGAAAGATCTGACCATCCTTCTATATCCACATGGCTCTATATATCCAGAGAATAAATTAAAGAGACTCGTCCCTGAGGATTTTAAAATGAAAGACCAGAAACTGAAGCAGACTGCTCAAAGTAAGGCAATAGAAAAGTCAAAGATGATACTTCAGGAAAGTTGCCATAAGACACACAAAGCCTAAATGCAATGTTTCCAAGTGCCAAATCATTTAGATCAGTGGTTCTTTACTGGTTGCTACAACTGGGAGACAGTGTGTGTTACTGGCATCATGTGGGTAGAGGCCAGTGACGGTAAGCAGTCCAAAAAAGCAAAGGGCAGTCCTCCACAGCAAGGAATTCTCCAGCTCCAAATGTCAATATGCCAAGGTTAAAAATTCCTGCCTTATATACAGTTTGACTTTCCCAAAGTGTTTTCCCAGCTGGAGAAAATGATTACTAGTATATTATCCAGGGTCTTATTTTTATCCTTCTAAACAGTATTGGGTAATGGTATGTAGAATTTGCAGAGGTCGTAGATTTACATATTAATAAATTACAATTTAGTGAATAACTACACAATAATCAACCTAGGTAAAGAAACATTTGGGGTATATATGTGTGCATGAGCACAAGGACACACACATTCCTATAATCCCAACACTCGTGAGGCTGAGGGAGGATTGTAAATTTCAGACGTTTGGGGCTATATACCAAGACAATGTTGAAAGAAGGATGGAAAGAAAAAGAATGAAGGAATGAAGAAAGGAATTAAAGAAGGAAAGAAGGAAGGAAGAAGGCAGAGGCAGGGGAATAGAAAGAGCCTGTTAACCTAGGATCCCGATTTCTGGCCACAGTGCTCGTGGACCCTTTCTCCACTGAAAGATGTTCTTGTCTCTCCTTCCTTGCTATCCTCCTGAGTTCTAGCCTGAAGCAGTAATGCATCTACTTTGCACACTATTTTTTATATCACAGTTTCTCCTATTTCTATTTTTGGCAGGTACTTGAGTTGTATACAGTTTGGAGTAGTTCAAATAGTATTATGAATATCCTTGTGTCTGTACTCTAGATACCCACATGCAGCTCTTCTACTGGGTTTAATGCTTAGGAACAGAACTTAAACTTGGGGTGATAGGATCTAAGGATCATTGTCATTAGGAGATAGAGTCAGTCTCTTCAAATGTGATTATAAAAACTTTCACATGGAGTTAAGTACAAATTGCCTCATGTTTTTGTGAACTCTTGGCACTGTTACCTTTTTTCTACTTGGCCATTTTGGTGGCATAAGTGGTGGTCTTGCGTTGTGGCTTACACTTGCATTTGTGTGATGGAGAGTGTCCAGTGCATTTCCCATGTCTAGTAATTATTTACAGAGCCTCTTTGTCAAGTGCCTCTTCAAACTGCTTGTTTGCTTTTCCATAGGGACATTTTCACTTAGTAATTTGTGGTTCATTATACATTTTCAAGGCGAGTGGCTTGTTTCCTATTAAGCTGCATCTAACATTACCTTATGCTGCAAGTTGCCTTTGTACCTTCATAGGCATTCTTTCAATGACCAGAAATTATGAATCATAATGTGGTCAACTATAAGCATACAGATTTTATATATCATAAAATCAGCTAATTATTGATGTTTGGTACAGAGTGGTTATCTATGCATCTTTAAACAGTCTCAGAAATATCGAAATAATTTTCTCTTCTCAGGACCACCGTGGAAAAAAAAGGGGTTTTTCTATCCGCTTGCTATTTCAATTATCGTCCCAAAGTCTTGCTTTCCTTTTGTAAGACATACATCCAATAATTTGACTGACTTTACTTTGCTATTTTAAACAATATATTTCTATCAAATATAATGTCTAATATTTATTGTAGGAATGTTAAACATTTTTTTTACACTGACCGTTTTTAGTAATCTTAGAATTCACTTATGAATTCTACTAACTCCCTGTGGATTATGTAGACTGTTGCTGCCTGTCTACGTAATTTTCTTCAGTAAGCCATTCCTTCCTTTGCAGTTACTATTTGTGCTGGATAATTTAGTGTCAACTTGACACACCAGGGTTGAGGGAGCCTCAACTGGGGAATTGACTCTATTGGACTGGCCAGTGGCCATGTCTGAGGGGCATCCTCTTGATGAGTGATGTGGGAGAGCCCAGCCCACTATGGGTGATGCCTCCCCAGGGCAGGTGGGCCTGTGTTGTACAAGGGCCATGGAGCAAGTCAGTAAGCAGCATTCCTCCATGGCCTGTGCTCCAGCCCCTGCCTCCAGGTTCCTGCCCTGAGTTCCTACCTTGGGCTCCCTGATGAACTGTGACCTGGGAGATGTAAGATAAAATAAACTCTTTCCTCCCCAAGTTGATACTGGTCAGAGTATTTTTGTCACAGCAATGCAGAAACAGACTAGAACACTATTTTTCAGAATGATTTTTCTTTTCTTGTTCCATACCAGTAACCTCCAATGCTGAATAGAAACTGATATCAGACATCATTGCTTTCCCTGATTGCAAAGAAAAATGTTTTAATGTTTTACCATTAGCATGGTGTTTACTGTAGGTTTTGACAGCATTTATCAGATTAAGGGAGTTATCTTCTATTCTCATTAAGGGAATTATCTTCTAGTCTTAATTTCCAAGGTATTTTCTATAGCTAATAAATGCTGAATTTTAATAAGTGATTTTTGTGTGTCCATTGAAATGACCAATTTATACTATGCGGCTGGAGAGATGGCTCAGTGGTTAAGAATGCTGGTTGTTCTTGCAGAAGACCCGGGTTCAAATCCCAGCACCCACATGGCTGCTAACAACCATCTGTAACTCCAGTCCCAGGGGATCTGACAGCCTCTTCTGACCTCCACAGGCATTGCGAGACATGGGTGCGCTTACCTACATACAGGCAATACATGCATACACATAAAATAAAAATAAATAAAAATTTTTAAAAAGTTAAAAAAAAGAAATGACCAATTTGTACTTCATGTAGAAAATTACATGGATAGATTTTAAAAAAATATTTACTTGACTTTTCATTTGTAGATAAATAACTTGTAGTCTAAGTCTACCATGATATTATATACCTTTTAGTATTTCTGGACCCAGTCTGTTAATATCTTGGAAAGCATTTTATATTTGTATTCATGGATGAGTTTGGACTGTTCTATATCCAAGATACCTAATCTAAAGTGACTTCAGAGCTTCAGTGGCAGTGCCAACACAGGGACGAGCAGAGCATTGCATATGAAAATAAAAAGTAGAAATCACAATGGTTAACTGGAAAACATTCAATGCATTCAAGAACAATAAACATGCGCGTGCGCGTGCATGCACCCCCCCCCCCACGTCAACCACACTTTCTGGTAACCCTCATTTTCTTTAAAGTTTCACCACACAAGTGCTGTAAATTATTGAGCCTTGGCAGCCTCTAATCATCTGTTGTGGTTTGAATGTGGTATCTGCCATAGGCTCATGTGTTTGAAAACTTTGGTCCCCCGATTTGGGCAGGTTGTGAAACCTTTATGGGGAGGAGTCCCACTAGAGGAAGTAAGTCGCTGAGGTGGGCCTTAAGGCTCCACTTCCTGTCCCTCTCTGCTTTGACTGATGTGCTGCTTCCCTCCTGACACTGTGTCTTCCATAATGGAATTATACCCTCAGAATTTAAGCCAGAACAAACTAAAGTGTTCCTTAAGTTGCTTCCTGTCATGTCTTTGGGCACACCAAAGAAGAAAGCAATTAATATGACATCGGTAGTTTGAATGCTGCATCATCTGTTTTACCTCCCTTGACCTGTACTATGCCAACCAAACCTTAAGCCAGCAAGTTTCCAAGAGGCTCCATTGTAAGCAGTGCATATGAGATTGAGGCTGTTGTGAATGGGGTTTTCTAAATTTCCTCACTTTTTATGTCCTTCTGAGACAATGGAACCAAATTTGTATTTTGTTTTGACAGAGTCTCCCTGTAGCCCCAGCTGGCCTGGAACTCTGTATGTAGACCAGGCTGGCCTCACTTTCACAGAGCCTTCCTACCTGTTTCTCAAGTGCTAGTATTAAAGGCATGTATCACCATGTCCCTGAACCCAGTCTGAATAAGTAGTAACTTCTGGCCCTCCCAGGGGTAGTCTTTATGAGCTAACCATTAAGAAATACTCATGTGATCAGGTAATAGTAACAACATTTAAAATATATAAAAAATTAAACAAGCTGGACATTTTGGTGCATGACTTTAATCCCAGCAGAAGCGGGTGGATCTCTGTGAGTTCAAGGCCATCCTGGTCTACATAGTGAGTTCCAGGACAGCTGGGGCTACAGGGAAACCCTGTCTCAAAAAGCCTAAAAAAAAAAAACAGTTAAACAAGAACAAATAATCCAGTCAACAAATGGGTAATGAAAAAGCAGACTTTTCAAATGAAAATGTACACATGGCTAATATATATATGTATATGTATATAAAACAAATGTTCATCATCTTTAGCTCTCATAGAAATACAAATCAAAATTGCACTAAGATTCCACCTCACATCAGTTACAGCGGCGATCATCAATGTAAGGAATGCAACAACAGATGAAGACAGGAAAAATGCAACCCTCGCATACTATTGGTGAGACTATAAATTAATATACCCACAGTGCAAGTTATTACTGTGTTTTCTCCAAAAGTTAAAACACAGTATGACCCAGCTTTATCACTTCTGGGTATATCCAAAAGATGTCAAGTCAGCTTCATCTAGAAGTACCTGCATACCCATGTTTATCACAGCATTCTTCACAAAAACTCAATTACAGAAACAGCCTCGGTGCCCACCAACAGACAAATGCATAAGGACAATGTAGATTCTACACATGGGCATTCTATTTAACCAAAAAGACAAATGAGATTATTTCATTTTCAGGGAAATTGGTAGAAACAGATCATCACAGTATGTGTAATAAGTCAGTTTGGCAAAGACAAGCATCTCATATTTTCTCTGATCCACATAAATTACAGAAGACAGACATGAGGCTGAGAACAGGGTGGCTAGAGATGAGGAGGAGAATAGGGAGTTATGACAGAGGGTAAATATTATCCAAGTACACCACCAGCGTATGCGTGTATGGAAACGCACAGCTCCCACTTTGTGTAATTAACACGGTAACTGAAGCATAGCATGGTCCCTTGATGACAGTAAGTTGTGAGTAGGAGATGCAGAGGATGGTATTTTGTTCAGGATTGCCCTCAAACATGTCCTTAAAGAACTGATTTCACTCAGTAGCTAATGCACACAGGGAAACAGACCAGAATGCTGAACTCACTCTGGTAATCTTTTCCTCTGAGTTTTTCTTTCTTACTGACCTTTTATTCTAAGCTACTCTTGCTGAATACAAGTTCCTACAACTGTGACTTCAATTGTACATTTGCACAGATTCAGGTTGAACTCCTTTTTTCTTCTTCATGGCACCTTTCCAGATTTTTAACTCCATTTATTTATTTATTTTTTTTGGCTACATTTACTGGCCATAGTAGTGCTGATTTTTTTTTTCTTTTCTGGGTTGTCTACAGCAAATCACAGGTGAACAATGGATGTGGCTAGAACCTAAAGCGTCTAACAGTCTAACAGTCCTTCCCCAAACCCTGCTGGTTCTGTGACCTACTTCATATTTGTTCTCTATCCAGGGAGCATGAACTGTCCCCTTAGGGGAAGCTGGACCTGACCAAGTTCCAAAGCAGGAATGCCAAGATAGGAACAAAGAGGGAGGAGTCCTTAGTTTGCATTCAAGCGTTCTACTTCATGTCTTCCATGGTACAAAAGGTGAAGCAATAAATGAAGCCATTTTTCTTTTTTCTACTTCTGACAAATACACTTTCTTACTTGCCCTGGGAAGAAAAATTGTCACTTCCTCACTGGCAGCCAAATCATGAAACACAAATGAACCCAATCACTTCTTAGAGCTGAAGATAATCCTCTTCATGTTAATAAGCACCTGGTCTTTAACTGCAGCACCCTTTCCTTTGCCCTCTTGTTTAACTTTTTTTTTTTTTTAAATCACCTTATCCTGACTGGGATTGTTTAACTCTCCATGCTACACTCCTACAGCTGCCCTTTTAAGAATCATGATTAGAAAAGGAAGTAGGGTGTAGACACAGTTTATAGGTGCACAGATACACCCCCTCATCAATGTGCTGGGGTTATCAAGGTGTAATCACAAAACATCTACAATGAGGGCTTAAAGAGCATGACCATGAATTTCAATCTTTCTTGACTTGTCTCTCTTACCAAAGGCTGCAGGATGCACTGCAGAGACTGTATTTATGGCTCCTTAATAAAGATTGCTTTCTAAGAAGCACGCTTTTTACATATCGTGAAGATGAGGAAATTTTTAAGGGAACTATAACATTGAAAGGAGATTGATGCATCTGATCAGCAACAGTGCCATTCTTAACTGAGATTTTATATTTGAACAATTCCTGCCAGTATATCTTCTCAGCAAATATGGTTTTGATTGGTAATAAATGACAGGAGTTATTCAGTGTGCACCCTGCAGTCTGATCTGATGCAATCCTGTCTTTTATACATAGTCTGGATTGCCATTCCAAAACTTACTTTGGGAGACTGCAGGAGAAATTGTCTGGCATGCCACCTGAGGGGACAATGTGACAAGGTTGCAAACACTAGATGCTCCATTCACTCTGACAATTTTGGGATCCGTTTGAGAGCAGTGACAGAAATTCCAAAACAGAACCAAGGACCTTTCAAAAATTCCTGTTTACCAGTTTGTAAAATGATACTATTTAAAAAATTCTTTTAAAAATTGAGAAAGTGTCTTACTCTATTACTCAGGCTGGCTTTCAACTCACAGCAATCCTCCTGTCTCAGCTTCTCGAGCATTGGGACTACCAATTTAAGCCATTATACCTGGCTCAACTTAAAAAAATCTTTACAAGGTTGGGGATGTTTCTCAGTAATGGAACACCTGCCTAGCATGTGTAAGGCCTTGGGTTTGAATCATTCTCATTCTCATTCTCTCTCTCTCTCTCTCTCTCCCCCCCATCCCCCCACACTGATGATCACAAAAGTGTTCAAGTTTCTAAAGATGAATAGTTCCATGCCCCCAAAATAAACAGAATCTAAAGACTATGAACTTAACATTTGACTACAGACTATAGGTGATTTAAATTACCTTAATTTTCCACAATTCCCAACATCACCATGACCATGGCTATATCCTACATGACAATTCCAAGCTGACATTAGGGACATGCCACTCAAAGTCCTTTGCCTATACATCTCATGGAATTCTCAAAATACAAACACCTTTTATGTGTAAGAAATCTTGGATTTAGCTAAATTAGGAACCTTGAATAAAGTAACCTAGACAAAAACTGCAGGTCCAGGGTCTGAACCAAGTCATTCTGATGTCAAAACCCAAGGCATTTTCATTAACACACTGCTTCTCTTTTGCTTGGGGGTGAAAACCAGGTGATCCGGCTTATTACAACTGTCTTTAAATGGAAAAAAGGTAAGGGTTGCCAACAGGTTTAAGAACTTCTTCCCAAAGCAACAATTCTTAGCTTCAGAGCAGTGATTTCTAACTGATGTCATGAGGCCGAATTCTTAGTTCTATCAAACTATTTGCAGAAAGCCCTATAGTGCATAAGTTGATATTTTCAGATCTGTATCATGTGATTTAAATATGCTAATCAATTCACAACCTTTTATTAATTAGTAGAAGAAAGTCCAAGATAGGAATGTGTTTAAAGCATAGATTTGGGAGCTAGATTGCCTGGGTTCAAATTCCAGGTCTGTCACTGGTGATGTAACATGCATTAAAACTTATGTAACAGCTGGGCGTGGTGGTGCTCTGCTTCTGCACTGGGAGGCAGAGGCAGGCAGATCTCTGTGCGTTCTAAGCCAGCCTGGTTTATAGTCTATAGTGAGTTCCAGGACAGCTGGGGCTACAGGAAGACCCTGTCTCAAAAAGACCAAAAAAACAAAACAAACAAAAAACAAACACAACAACGAAAAAAACTTAATGTAACAGTTAAAACACTGGTTCTCACAGGAAGCATTATGTGTTGCTATGGATACCAAAAACCAACTACAGGGAGCTGGAGAGATGGCTCTGCAGTTAAGAGCATGGCTACTCTTCTAGAGAACCCAGGTTCAGTTCCCAGCATCCACATGATGGCGAACAACTGCCCTTAACTCTAGTTTCAGGGGATCTGACCCCCCCTTTTGTGCCTCTGCTGGCTTTGCATGACATGTGTGCACTCACATAGATGCAGGCAAAACACTCATGCAAATAAAATAAAAGTAAATAAAAATCAAAAGCCAATTACATAAGAAACTATCCTCAGGAGACCTGCAGTCATTGTGTTTGGATCAATCTTTCAATGTTAGAATTGCTACTCCTGAGTAGACACGCAGAGACATCCTGTTTGGTTGTCTGAGATACCTGGTCTGCATCCTTCCAGATTGATATCTGTGTGTCTCACTGGTGCTCAGCATATACCTTAAAGAGGAGCGACAAGTTTATTTTCAGAGTGCTAGGAGTTCTGTGCAAAGCATTTCCACTCGGGCTAAACCACAGTCAATAAAAATGCCCCATCTGTGGAGACTATCATTTAAAGGGAATGCGATGGACAACCTTCAACATAACGGGCAAAGAAAATATTTTAGGAAATATATCTGAGTGATAGACCATCATTCCTTTAAAAATATAGCCCTCTTCGTTCAGCACACTTCTCTCCTGCTTATACATATAAATAATTCTCCTGTTAAGTGAATCTTGAACTCAGATTCTACATTAAGTGCTCCTTTTTCTCAAATGAAAACTTGTCTTTGCTGTGAATGTTATTTGGGAAGCGCATGCTTTTATTTGTATTGGGAGAATCTGCTGCTATCTACTAAAGGTCATTTCTTGGCAGGTTAGGGTAACTGCAGATGAAAAGGCTTTGAGAAGAATCCTTCCCCTACAGGAAAATGAGGAAGGCCACTGCCGATGGCAGGTAGAAGGATTCTATTTTAGGCCAGTGAGGAAATAATTAAGGGCAGGAAAAACCACTTGGCTTTATCATATCTCATGAACGTTAGCGAACCCTAAGATTTTCTATGAAAATCTTTACTAACGTGTACACACACACACACACACACACAGAGCAGGCTACATTTAGAACCCAGAGAAAAATCAAGGCAGCAGGTTGCTCAGATGCTGGCGTCCCAAAGTCTAAGAACTGAGGCAATATTGTGTATAAGCCTCTCTTGGGCAAACCAAGAGGATCCTGTTGATTTGTTCAGAGTGTGAACAATAAGTGGGAGCTCAGTGAGGTGATACAAAGAAAATGCCAAACATTTCCTGCTTACACTTCCTCTGTCAATGAAAGGAAAACACACTGGTGGTCAACGTGGGAATGGAAAACAAAAAACACATCTGACGTAAGTTCTAAAACAGTGTCCTGCCTGTGAGTAGGTGTGGTCTCCCCAAAGAGAGTGTCAACATGTCCCATGCTGTTCTTCTGTCCTTCCCAGAATGCTTTGTGGGCAGAGTGATGTCAGCCTCAGTGTCTGGAGGATATTTATTTTGCCATATTGCATATGATGCAACGACAGGAAAGAAGGCAGACTACTATGAAATGATTAAAGATATTTACCTCCAACCTTTTAAGAGCTGTGGTTCTCATAAGTCACTGTATATGCACCATCTGGAGGTTTCATTCCTAGAGCTTCTGAAGCAATGGGTCTAGGTAGGGCCTAGAGCTGCAGTGCTGCTGGTAGGGGACTGCACTTAGAAGACACGGGAGTGGAGCTTTAAGAGCTCAAGGGTTTCCAATGTTTGTGCACCTGAGAATCATCTGGAGATCTTTGAACCTGTTTCCGGTACCATCTGCTGCAATACCATGATATGCGTTACTACCTCAGAACTGAAATTTTCAAATAAAAAACTGGCCAATATTAGGCTCTACGTCTATTGTTTCTGTAAGTGAAAGAAAAATCAATGATTAAATAATGGTAATGCCCCTGTTCCCTTCTGTTTTTACCAAGTATGTCAGTGTGGGTCAGCCCACTGTCTATGACTCCCCACTTCATGTATGTCGCTGTGCATTTCTGGGAAAAATAATGTAATCGTATCTACCTATGCATTGGTACACTACAGATGTACTCTCAAATGTGAGCTGGGCCCCCAAGTGTTTTTAACTGTCATTATAGAAGACCAGATTCTGTTCATGTATTTTGTCACAAGCACTTTCTTCTCTTTTAAATCTTCAAATCCATTTCAGTAATGCTCAATCTGGGGCATTTTTTTTTTTCCACAAGGACATTTGAGAGTATCTGGAAAAATTCTATTATCAACATCTAAGGGCAGATAGTTGTGCTAATGATGCCTACCTGGGCAGTGAAGGCCTGAGGAAGGTTGCTAACCATCCTACAAATGCACAAGGGAGTCCTTTGTCATCAGGAATCATCCAGCTCAAGTTTCAGTACCATCAAGGGTCAAGGCTGAGAAACCCTATTATCTCAGCACCATAACTGACGCTAGCTCTCAACAGATGACCATCATCTGAATCTCACAGGGAATCAGAGCCCACTACCCTCCAGATCTTCACATCCATGTAGACAATCCCTCACTGACTTGGTTTCTGTCCTCTATTGATAACATAAGCACACATTCCTCCTCTAATTCTATTATGTCTGGAAACTATAACATTTAATCATAAGTACTCATCCACTTGTTATTATATTCCCACAGGAAATATTTATTCTCTACTATCTGTCAGGTACTATGCAAATTGGGAGGGCAATAAAGATGAGCAAAACACATATTCCTGATTTCCAGTAGAGGAGAAATACCCTTCTCCACTTCCCCAAATAATTACCAAGTGTGGTTAGTCCTAACCAAGCATCTCATTGGTGAATTTGACCTAATTCCCAAGGTTACAAGTACCCTGGCAAGATAGTGTTACCTGTTGGGTACATTTTGTTATGTGGGCAGCAGAGGGTGAATGAAGAGAAAGGACTCCAGACAGAGGGAGAAATACCCCTTGAGGCCATGAGGCTGAAATACGCCTCACTGGATGGCATGAATGAAGGTTCCTGCTGCTGGGGAACACTCCAGAAGGAAAGAATGCTCAGATGAACTAAGGAGCAAGCCACAGGCCAGTTGTTCAGTTCTTTCAGCAGTTTAACATATTAGAATTGACTAACTCCTGTGTGCCAGCTCTATCCTTTGGGATTGGGGATTTATCACTGGAACTTATATTCTTATTATAATAGCAAACAAAGAAATAAGGGAAATATTTTGTGTGCTCAAAGATGACGTGCAGAAGTGCAGAGACTGCTTGGAATGAGCAGTGATTTCTTTACAGTGGATGGAGAAGGTGTTGTAAATGGAAACACCATTTCTGTCAGAGGCAGCAATAAAAGCAAAGTCCCTGGGAAGTGTGGCACGTTTGGTTTGAGGAGAGCAGTGAACTGGAGGAGAGCTGATGAACTGAAGGGGAAAGTGGCAGGAGGCAAGGTCAATGACAGAAGTAAACGAGGTTGGGCAGAGTGGACTGAACACATGACCTAAGTACCTGATGGCAAACAAGTTCACTTTAAATAGAATGATATAGGTGGGCTGTTGGAAACAAACAACAAAGAAACTAATAAACACAAACTCAAAACAGAAAAAAATACCATCCAAAAAATACCGTTCAAAGTGGGAGCAACTATAGTAACATCAAATAAAGTCAACTTTAAAGCCTATAAACTACTGGACACAAAGGGAATATTGTATAATGGTACCAGTTAATCTGCAGAGATGATGTAAGAATCCTAAATGTACATGCACTAAATAACACAGCTACAAACTATATGAAGCCAAAACTCCCAGACTTAAAGGAGAATCAGATATTGCTGCAGTCATGGGCATAAAGGCTCCTCTCAACAGCTGAAGAACAACTAACAGAACATTAACAAAAATATACAACTCAGCAATGTTGTTTAGCAAGGTCTTATTAACTTCATCTAAGGGCACAGAATGCATAGTTTTCTGCAAGTTCCCACAGGATATGAACCAAAATCAACCATATATAGTATTGTAAAGCAAATCTCAAGCCATTTAGAATAGTTGAAATAATAGTAAGTGTTCTCTGATCACAGTGGGTTTAAACTATTAACCAAAAGATAGAAGCAACTCTAAAAACAACAGCAAGGGGAAAACCTGACAAAATGGGCAAAGGATTGATGCCTTTTTTTCAAATGAAGACTTAAAAATGGCCAACTGTATATGAAAAATGCTTATCCTTAGCCATCAAGGAATTTCAAATTCAGACAAACATTAGATATAAACTCATACTTTTCAGAATATTTCACTTTTAATTGTGTGTGTGTGTGTGTGTGTGTGTGTGTGTGTGTGTAGAAGACAACTTTGTGGAGTCTGTTCTGTCATTCCATCTTCATGTGGGTTCAGGGATCAAACTCAGGTTTCATCATCAGGCTCATGACAAGCACTTGACCCACTGAACCATCTTGTTCATGTGATGTAAATTATTGTAACAATTATACAAACCAGTATAGCAAGTCTTCAGAAAACAAACTACAATTCCCATATGATTCAGAAACCCCACTTCTGGGCATATATCCATGGGAATTTAAATTAAAATGCTGAAGTCAGGTCTATACCCCATGTGCATAATCACAATACCTAAGATATGCAATCAGCCTGAACATCCATCACCAGATGACTAGATAAGGGAAATGCAGTGTGTGTGAGTATGTGAATCTGAGTGTGTGTATGTAAAGTTATCTGTAAAGGATTCATTTGCCCATAGAAACCAAACAGTGAAGGAATACTATTTAACTTTAAAAAAAAGTGGAGGGATCTTGTCATTTGTGACATCATTCATGACTATGGAGAACATTACAAGTGAAATTAAGGCCAATCACAGAACAGTAAATATCACATTGTGACAACCAGTGTCAGTTGTGAACTTGACAGAATATAGGATCATTTGAGAGACTGGCCTTTGGGCATGCCTGTGAGGGACTGCTTTATGCTATTTGAAGTGGAAGACTTGCTCACTATGAGTGATGCCATTCCCTGGGCAGGGATCATGTGTGCATTAATTCAATGCTCTTGTTCTTGACTGAGGAGGTGATGTGGCTAGCCCCTTCACGTTTTTGCTACCTTCACTTCCTCAAGCAACAGGCTGCAAGCTGGGATTGTGAGCCAAATAAACCCTTTCTTGCTATGTTGTTTTGGTCAGGGTATTTCATCACAGCAGCAGGGTGCAGGGGTCTCCTGAGGAGCTCGGCTCTGTCCTGCAGACTGGTTTGGGAAAACCCATGGGTAAGGTCAGGGAAAGGTGCTCCGCCAGCCCTCCATGCAGAGGACAATCAGATGCGACAGGGAATCTTGTCAAGCAGGAGTTCGTTTATTGCAGGTGTCACAGAGCTTATACAGGCATCTGGAAATCCCCCTGCCTCCTGAGGGTGTCCAATCAGTTTAAAGGTCAATCAAGCACTTCATGGATTTTAAGGATGATCATGGGCTGATTATGCACTCCTCAGCAGTGCAGAAGTATCTGTCAGCCAGTCTGAAGACTTTCAAAATCAGTCAGGCAGCATCTCTACCACTTCCTCTCAGTGTTATCTTTGCAGGATCGCTCACCAGCTCCCTCAGAAGGGAAAGAAAGTGTACGTGATCACATGTTTGTGGTGCTTCAAGATGTTGAACTTATAGAAGTAGAGTGTAGAATGATTTATCAAATTCCCTGAGGAGGAGAATAAATGGGACACAAACAATGTTGGTCCAAAAGAACAGTTTGTATTGGGGAAGAAGAAAAGCTTGGTAATCTATTGCCTAGAATGGTTTCTTTGATAGATATTAGTACGTGTATATTTTAAAATTTACCATAAGAGACTAAGCATTTTCACAAGGTTAATTATATGAGTTGATGGGTATATTAGTTATCCTGACTCAACCATTTCATATTATAAACATATAATCAACAAATATATGAAAATGATCAAAATCCTGAGCCATGAAGGAAATGAAAACCCAACCTACAAAGATACCATCTTGGCTGCAATTGGAAATAGATATTAAAAAAAAAATCCCAAATAAAAAAATTCTGGCAAGGATGTGGAGAAAAAGGAACCAATCTTTGTAAACAATTGAAGGGAAATTAGTACAAGCACTATGTTAAATGGCATGCAGGTTCTTTATGAAACTGAAAATAGAAACAGAAAATAGATACAGCACACCATCCAGTTCTCTGAACTGTTGGTATACAGATAAAAAAAAGAAATGGAGTGGGCAGGTGCATTTTCACGCTCATGTTTACAGCAGCATTGTTCATAGTTGCTAACATAATCCCACTGACAAGTGTATAAAGGAAATGCGGCATACACACGCACATACATATACATACATAGTGGAGTACTATTTAGCCATACAAAGCATAAAAATGCTAGCATTTGCAACAAAAAGAATGAAGCTGGAGGACATCATGTTAAGGGAAATGAGCCAGACACTGAAAAGCAAAGAAGGGAAGTTCCCTCTCATATGTAGAAAGTGAAACCAAAGTTAATATGAATGAAGGAGGCTTACTAAGGATGGAAGCACACTTCGGTGTGGGCCAGGGGAGGAGGATGGGTAGCCATCACCAATGCACAAGTTTATACATGTGGAAGTATCACAGCAGGTCCCATTAAGTTGTGTCACTAATATTAATAAAAATTTAAAAATCAGTTGAGTAGGAGTTCTGGTTGTACTTTTAAGAGGAGTTTGGTTTCTTGCTGTGTTTTATGGAAAGACTGTATGGGTCGTCCAGATGAAGGATCATATTCAAAATGAGTTCAAAATACTTTTCCCAGGCCAATTATCAATGCTTCCATTTTTAACATCAAATCCACATTGTGAAGTTCAGTGTCTATGGCTCTCACAGCACTGAACCAAACACTGACAAGGCAAGCAACCACAGTCAGAGAGGGAAGAGTGCCATGAGGCCAATCTGTTCATGCGGTACTTGTTCTGTTCAACACACAAAAGGGACATAGTCACCAATAAAAGATCAGGCTAAACATGTCAGCTAGGAACCTCTACTACAAACACTTCTATTACTAACTTAAAATTTTTATATTACATGTATGAATGCTTTGCCTACTTGCATGTAAATGTACTCATGTGTGTAATGCCCACAGAGGCCAGAAGAGAGCATTAGATCCCTTGGAACTAGATTTAAGGATGGGTGTCATCTGCCATGTCAATAGGAATCAAACCCAAATCCTCTACAAGAGAAATCAGTGCTCTTAAGGACTGAGCCATCTCTTCAGGCCCCTCCAAGTATCTTTAAGAGATTATTATAACTTATTACAACCAAGAAACTTTTTATAGGCTACAAACAGAAAAGTATGTTAAAGTTATAATTAACATGGCAAAAAATGAAAATGAATTAAAAATTAACTCCTAGGAACAAACTAACATATTACCTATACAAAAGTGAACTGCGTGATACGGGTATTTTACATGACCTTAGTAGAAAACAACAGCTGATCATGCAGGATTTTATTGTGGTTTATGGAAGTTCAGGTTGAAGTTTTTGAAACAAAATGGAAAAGCATAATTAAAAAAAATACACACAAAAGCCTTTTTCTTGAGTTCCTTTAGTTCATAAAATGCATCCTGCATTTCTCACTTAGCCCTTAAATCTTATGTCAAGCAGGATAGCTATTAGATGAGATTGGGCATGTTTGAGGTGGTATGGCCGTAGACCCAAACAGCTATCAGAAGTGCAGAAAGAGCTTTTGAAACAGAATAAGTTCACTTGCATATGTGAGCACTTTCTTGTAGGTGCCACGTCACAACTACAGCATATGAGAGTAATCCTTTACCCCGTGTAAAATCATGAACTCCCCCCAGCCCTCAGAACCAAAGGAAAGACGACTCCTCCCTTCACACTGAGGAATGAACACAGTGTTATTTCCTCCTCCATGCCTCTTTTCCCCTCTCCTTCCCTTCCTCTCCTCCCTTTCATACCTCTACACCTCTCTCTCTCTCTCTCTCTCTCTCTCTCTCTCTCTCTCACACACACACACACACACACACACACACACACACCCCTTTGTGGATAATTCAGTCTTCTAGCATGTATGGTCTGATGTAGGCCATGATTTTTGATACCCTCCAGATGAGAACAGTTTTAAGAGTCACTATATAGTTTATATTTACAAACCATCTAATGTATGTTGAAAGCTTCACCAATAATTCTCTTTATCATTTATAGCACATATGTCATCAGGCTGAAAATACTGAGTTCATGAATGTCAGCAAAAGCAGCGAATTGTGCTTCTCACAAAGTCCAGAGTTCCTCACAGGACTCTGAAAGTGAAAGCATATTTGGGGTTCATTCCACGGAGATGTCTCTGGATGTCACTTTACACCTCCCTTTGGACTCCAGGAGGGGCCCATTATTAGAAATCCATGCTAAATCACTCCACCTGTATATTTTATTGTTTAAATCTCACACATGCATCTAATGAATGCATTTTGATCAAACCCAGTCTGCCCTTTCCTCCACATCCTATTTTCTCCCTTATCCCACTCCCAACACTATTCCTTCCCAACTTTATGTGCCCTTTTTTAAAAACTCACTAAGTCCATTTGGTACTGCCTGTGTGTGGACACGGGAACATCTGGAACATGGGTAGCCTCTTGAAATTGAGTCAAAGAAAACTATCTCCTGGCTGCCATCAGTCGCCAATAGCTCTTCAGTTAGGGGTTGAACTTCACGACCCTTCTGCCATCCATGCTGGGATTTTTGTCTGGCTGGATCTTGGATATGCATGCTGTCACAGTTGCTCTGAGTTCATGTGTGGTCATGTCCAGCAAATACTGTTTCACTGATGACGTCCACTACCTCTGGCTCTAATGGTCTTTCTGTTTCCTCTTCCTTGATGATTCCCAAGACCCGGGCTTAGAGGGTGCAATGTGGCGGTCCATCCCATTTAGAGCTGAGCCCCCCAAAGTGTCTTATTCTCTGCACACTGACCAGGTATAGGTCTCTGTATGATGATGCATGTTTTGTCTGTACTCAATTATGTCTTCTCTTCCGGATTCTGTATTTTGATAATGTGTGGCACCTCTGTCCCCAGTGGGAACATCACAGCCTCCTTGGACTCCCACTTCCTGTCTTGTATCATTTGTATCCAGAAGCCGAGCAGTCCTGCAGATGATGCTCTTTCTCTGAAGCTCTCACATGCTTTCCTCAGTCCCCTGCACTATAGGCCTTTGTCACCTCATGCAGATTTCTGTCATCAGACTTTCCTGTTTCTTCCCTCTTTCAGAGCATCTGCATGCCATTAGTACCTCTCCTAATCAGCATCTTCAACATCTTTCCAACAGTGGATCAACAACAAGCTCATTTTCTTGGTCAAGATCCTAGCTTGTCTTTTTTGCAGAATGAATGTGGCCTGTCCTTGCCTTCTGCCACCCAGCAATCCTGGCCTTCTGAAAACTTTCTCAAGCAATGCTCTTTCTAACTGCTCCCACTGTATTTGTGAGTTAACCTACCAACCTCCACTACTCAGCTCCTCCTGCTGAAATCCACTGAGTCCAAAGACTGGATGTGAAGCTAGGCCCTCCCCAAGCCCTGGTCCATGCTCTTTTGGACCCTGCCATGCTCAACCAGTTCATCTGTAATCACAACTTCAACTTCTCTCCTTACCACAGTCATCCATGTGGAAGACATCCTCCTTGTAGATTGGAAGCTTCTTCAGAATAGAAACTTGAATTTTTTTTCCATTGCAGTTTCTCAAATATTCGAGAGAGAGTGCATATTTAATTCAAGTAACTCGAATGAAAATAGAGGTTTTTATTTTTATTTTCCCTAAAAGTCACTTTAAAAAATATTATTTTTATTTTACGTGTATGAGTGTATTGCCTGCATGTATGTGACTGCACCCGCATCGTGCAATGCCACAGAGGTCAGAAGAGGGCTTCGGATTCTCCTGGAACTGGACTTAAGGATGGTTCATAGCTGCCATGTGGGTGCTGGGAATCAAACCCGGGTCCTCTGCAAGAGCAGTCAGTGCTCTTAATCACTGAACCACCTCTCCAGCCCCAAAAGTCACTTTTCTTTCTTTCTTTCTTTCTTTCTTTCTTTCTTTCTTTCTTTCTTTCTTTCTCTCTCTCTCTCTCTCTCTCTCTCTCTCTTTTCTTT
>NW_008329031.1:1321251-1361682 GCF_000622305.1 Nannospalax galili
TTGGTCTCAAATAAACCTTATCTAGAGATATATTTCTTGAGAGCTGGCGCAGCCGTTAAAGGTGCAGGCTCACAACCAAAAAGATAAAAGTCACTTTTCTTTTAACCAGCTTTCAATAGCTCCTTCGAAACATGCTACTTAGTCAGGCTTCTTGTGGATGCCTGCAGTTCCAGTATTCATGAGGGAAGGTAGGCAGACCATGAGTTCCAGGCCAGCATGCACTACACAGGATGACACTGGCAGCTGGCGCAGCCGTTAAAGGTGCAGGCTCACAACCAAAAAGATAAAAGTCACTTTTCTTTTAACCAGCTTTCAATAGCTCCTTCGAAACATGCTACTTAGTCAGGCTTCTTGTGGATGCCTGCAGTTCCAGTATTCATGAGGGAAGGTAGGCAGACCATGAGTTCCAGGCCAGCATGCACTACACAGGATGACACTGGCTGAAAGAAGCTAGGGCTTCACGTGAAGAATGTTTGTCTATGGTGACCAAGGCATTGGGTTTAATACTCCACACCATAAAAAATGGAGAAGAAAATGTCAGTGTTCCTTAACTGGTATGAAAAAGCCATCTTTTAATTTCCATAATGAAAGTTTGGGGTGTTGTTGGGGACCCCTGCTGTTAGGTTCGCAGTCTCTCCATGTCCGGATAGCCACGAGCCGGCTTGGCGCTTGATGGAGAAACTCCCCTTTTTCAGCGGGGCACCTCCTGCTCTCCTCCTGGCTCACCTTTGAAGTGCCCGACACAGATCCTTATCTAAAACATGACCTCTGGCATAGAAACTACCAGGTTTTAATCAGGCACTGTCTGACAGCATAGAAGCCCACCGCCACATGTAAATGAAGCATTCTAGGAGCACCTATCAGCTGAGGCTTTTGCTAATGCCTCCACACTATAAATCTTCTAGTTTCACCCTAATAAAGTGGAGCTGTATCACTGAGTCTGACTGAGCTGTATCCTGTGTTTTACTGCACCTGGGACCAGCCTGTGAGCAGTCTTCCCGGAGGAGCTGTCCCCCGTCAACATTCACTCGCGAAGCTTCTGCATTCACCGTTCCTGCACCTCCCCTGCCCTCATGGTTCGGTGGCCAACGACCCACGAGCCGAGTGAGAGCGTCCCGCAGCTTGGCGCAGAGCCCCCTGCAGCTTGACGCGGACCCGCCGACCTGCAGAGCCAGCGCCCAGCAGCCGCAGAGAGCGAGAGCCCACCTGCACTCCCAGCCGCAGAGAGCCAGAGACCTGCCCAGCAGCCGGAGACCCGCACACAACAACAGGGTGTGTGTCTGTCCTGTGACTGTGCTGAGATATAATGTTAACATTAAAAATGCACATAACTCGTTTTTATAATCAAAGAATCATTAGTTATGATTTTGTAATATAATAATTTTAAACAGAGCTGTAAGTAGATATCAAATTACATCATCATCAAGGTTTTGTTACTGCACTATCAGTCCATTTTGTTACTACAGGAAATACCAAAGATAAAACTTATAAAAAGGACAAGGTTTGTGTTGGCTCACAGTTTGTGGGGACTACGATCCCTGAATGATTAGTCCTGTTGCTTCTGGGCCTATGACAAGATGGGAAAGAATGGCCAGACTGTTCAGCACATGACCAGAACACAAGAAAGAAAGAGAAGGGCACTGGGTTCATACTATCCCCTTTAAGGGGTGACCCAATGTTGCCCAAATTCCCTCTGGGTCTCCTGTGCTATCAAGCAAACCATATAGCATATCTTTATGTGCATTTATTAACTTACAAAGGAATGAGTACCCAGTGCCTAGCCCCGTGCTGTGGCTCAGAGCCCACCATATCAGACTGTGCCCTGCCCATAGTCACCACTAGCATTTGCTCATGCCTCTGGGGCCAGCAATCTTGCCCCAGGCTCATAAGAGTCAGTCCATTCTGTCCTTGAGCTGCTGCACGTGCTACCCTTGGCTCCTGGCTTCTGTCTCAAGATGACTCCCAGCCACACCTCCATAGTCCACACTCTGCAGCAGGTCCCGCCCCTTGGAGGAACTAGCCAACTGGGATACACCCAATAATTGAATACCTGTCATTAGGTTTTACCACTTAAAGGTTCTAGCATCCCCCAATAATGCCATAGGCTGTAATACACAGGTCTGTGGCACAGTTATTCAAGCCACGTGTGGGGATCACACCTAAGTCCTGGCTTATAAGAAGCTAGGGCTTGACTGTGTCTTAATTTCCCTGCATCCTGTGCAGCTCCACTCTCTTTTCATCCTTAGCACCCCTTCTAGCCTTGGACCCAGGCCCACTCCTACTCTTTCTACCCCAGTTCTCTGGATGACCCTCTTGGCCCAGACCCACCCAACTGCACTCAGACCAGCTCAATTCTCCAACTTAGTTTGTTAGACCCTCCATTGGGTCTAACAGATATTAATGAAATTAATGAAATAGAAACAAAGAAAACAATAATAATCAATGAACCCAAGAGATGTTTCTTTGAAAAGTTAATAACCAAAAGAAAGAGCAAATCCAAATTGACAAAATCAGAGACGAAAGGGGAAACATCACAACTGACACCAAAACATTAGAATACAGAACACAAGGGAATTCTTTAAAGACCTCTACTCTATTAAATTTGAAAACCTAAAAGAAATTGATGAATTTCACAATTCATGGGAACCAAAGCTAAACCAAGAAGAGATCAACAGCTTAAGCAGAGTCAACACAAACCTTGTCTTATTTTTATATTTTATTTTATGTGTATGCATGTTATGCCTGCATGTAGGTAAGTGCACCCATGTCGTGAAATGCCCACGGAAGATAGATGAGGCTGTTGGATCCCCTGGAACTGGAATTACAGACAGTTGTTAGCTGTTATGTGGGTTCTGGGATTCGAACCCAGATATCTGCTAAAAGAACAGTCAGTGTTCTTAACCGCTGAGCCATCTCTCCAGCCTCCAAACCTTGTCTTTTTAAAGTTGTTTCATCTTTGGTATTTCCTATAGTAACAAAATGGATTGATGGTGCAGTAACAGAATCTTGATGATAACAAATAAGGAAATTGAAACGTAGTACAAAACCTCTGGACTAAAAGAAGCCCAGGCCCAGATGAATTCACAGAATTCCACCAGGCATTCAAAGATGATCTACAAGTAATACTTCTTTAATTATTCACAAAGATAGAAACAGAGGGAGAACTCCAAAACTCCTTCTATGAAGCAATTATCACTAATACCCAAACCAGTTAAAGACATGACAAAAAACTATAGGACCATATCCTTAATGAATCTAGACACAATGATTCTGAACAAAATACAAACCTCATACAGACACATAGAAAAAAGATGATCCACCATGATCAAGTCGGCTTTATTCCAGAGATGCAGGATGGTTCAATATACGTAAGAAAATAAATGTAATAAATCATACAAATGAACCTAAAGACAAAATTATGTGGTCATCTCAATAGATGCAGAAAAGGTCTTTGACAAAATACAACATACATCATGTTAAAAGTCCTAGAGGGAATTGAACTGGAGGGAAGATAACTCAATATAATTAAAGCTACATACAACAAACCCACAGCCAACATCATTCTAAAAGAGGAAAAGCTGGAAGCATTCCCATTAAAATCAGGAACCAGACAAGGCTGCCCACCACCTCTACTTCTTTACAATACAGTGTATGAAACTTTTGCTAGAGCAGTAAGAGAGATTAAAGGTGCACTAAATGGAAAAGAAGAGGTCAAATTATCACTATTTGCAGATGATACGATGTCTGTAAGAGATCAAAAATCTCCACAAGAAAAATGATAGAAATGACCAATACTTTAAGCCAAATTGCAGGTCACAAAATCAACTTTAAAAAAATCAGCAGCCTTTCTATATATCAATAACAAGTAATTGGAGAAATCATTCATGGAAACTCTCCCATTCACAATATACTCAAAAAAGAGTATCTAGGAATAAATCCAACCAAAGCCATTAAAGATTTCCACAATGAAAATTTTAAGTCACTGAAGGAGATAGAGGAAGACACCAGGAGATGGAAGGACCTCCCATGCTCATGGACTGGTAGAAATAAATATCGTGAAAATGACCATCCTACCAAAAGGAATATATAGATTCAATGCAATCCCAATCAAAATCCCCATGACATTCATCACAGAACTAGAAAAAAAAATCCTGAAATTCATATGGAATCACAAAAGGCTCTAGATAAACAAAGCAATCTTGAGAAGAGCAATGTTGTGGGGATCACCATACCAGATCTACAACTGTATTACAGAACCATAATCATAAAGCCAGCATGGTACTGGCACAAAACAAACACATCAATCAATGGAACATAATCGAAGACCCAAATATGAGTGCATGCAATTTCAGTCACCTTATATTTGACAAAGGTGCCAAGAACACACACTGGAGGAAAGACAGCATCTTCAACAACTAGTGCTGGCAAAACAGGATTTCCACCTATAGAAGAATGAAATTGGACCCTTATCTTTCACCTTGTTAAAAGTAAAATCCAAATGGGTCAAAGACCTCAATATGAAACCTGAAACTTTGAAACTGTTAGAAAAAAACATAGGCAGTACCCTACAAGATATAGGTGTAGGAAAGGACTTTCTAAATTGGATTATCATTTGCTCAGGCATTAAGGTCAACAATCAACAAGTGAGGGAACACATTAAAAAGTAAAAAGTTTCCATTCAGCAAAACAACCAAGGAAGTGAAGAGGAAGCCTATTGAATGGGAGAAAACATTCACCTGCTACACATCCAACAGAGGGTTAATATCCAGAATATACAAAGAACTCAAAAAACAAGAAAATAAATGACACAAGAAAAAGGTGGGTAAGGACCTGAACAGACAGTTCTCAAACAAAGAAATAAATTGAAACTAAAGAAACTAAGAAACACCTTAAAAATATTCAACATCCTTAGTAATTTAGATAAATGCAAACCAAAATTACTTTGAATTCATCTTACCCCAGTCAGAATGACTAAGATCAAGAGAAGAAAAGACACCAAATACTGGTAGGATGTGGAGGAAGAGAAATGCTCATTCACTGCTAAAAAACTAAAAATGAATCTAACATATGATCCGGTTATACCACTCCTTGGCATATATCCAAAGGACTCATCCTACTGTAGATACTGTACATCCATGTTTGTTGCTATTCTTTTCACAATAGCTAAGAAATTGAAGCAACCTAAATACCCCTCAACTGATGACCGGATAATGAAAATGTGGTACATTTACACAATGGCATTCTACTCAGTGGAAAGACAAAATTATGAATTTTTCAGGTAAAATGATGGAACTGGAAATGGCTCTACTAAGTGAAGTAACAAAGAATCAGGAAAGCAAGGGATGTATGTTTTTGCTTATTTGTGGAAGGCACCAATACCTTATATGTGAGTATACATCCTGATGTATTAGCAGGAGCCAGGAAAAAGTAAAGGAACCATGGAGGTAAAGGAAGAGAAAAGAGCTCAAGAGAACAGGATAGAAGGAAACATGTGTTACTAAGGGGGAAATGGGGGCCTTCAACTCAGAAGGGAAGAGGGAGGGCATAAAAGAAACTATGAGGGTAAAGGGGAAGAAGGAACTCAAGAGAGGGGGATAATAGGAGACAGGTATTATCAAAGGGAAGAGGGGAAATTAGGGGTGTGTAAACTGGGGAGGGAGTAGGGAGGTTGGATGGGGGGAAAGAGGAGAGATAAAGTTTGGGTGATGTAAAAAGTCAGAGGGAAATGTAATAACTCAAAAACTCCCTGAAAAAAAAAAACCCACAAATTATCTGAACATTAGTGCATGTGTATATCTGAAGGCTGTATAACAAAGAACACAGTGCCACACAGGATAAACCTCCCCTCGAGTTGTTGGTCAGGGTAGTCCAAGAGACTCCCAAAACAACACAGGCATTGCCATAGCTCTTGATTGCCTCCTAGAACTTGAAGGTAAGACCCTATTACTGAAGCCAGGACATAGTTCAGACACAGAACTTAGAGTAATGGAGCTGGAACTGACCTGGAAGTCTTCTCCCTGAGGACTACCTCTCAAAGTTGTAGAGGATACTATGCAAGCTGCTAAGGGACAATAAAATAAATATAAATAAAGTAAATAAATGGTCCAACCCAGCTGCAAAGCCTAATAACCACATTGGCTGGCACTGCAAACTATCTCTATTTGTGTAGTAGTGGCACTTTTATCTAGTGGGTAACAGACAGCTATCTAATTGGACTTAAAACCATTTCAATGGGAGGGAACTCATGGGTGGCACTGTAAATATAGCCAAATACATATTCCTGGAGAGGTCATAGATCCTTGAGAAAACCCTATCTCTGTTATATCTCTAGAGAAATGACATTTCTTACTGTAGGTTAAATATGGATCCTTATATTTATGGACAGGTATACCAAACACCACTCATGAAAGAAGCTTCTATTTGCAACATACAGAGGCTATTAGAGTTCCACAACTTGTCACATACTGACAATATATGTCTGAGAGATGCCGAGCCCTAAGTGAGACATGTACATTGGCACCTCTACCCCAATGGCTCATGGAACATAGAACAGGAGGAAGAGAGAATACTAGTATATTCAATTCTATCAGCAAAGTTTCATGCAACAGAGGGCTATGAACACAGAAGGTCACAACAGGCCAAAGTGTAGAGAATAAGTGACTTCAGATTGTGTGTTCCTGGACAGGACTCCTATATTAAACCTCACCCACTCAGGGCTTAGGGACCATTGTGAAAGGGGGGGTGCAGAAAGATTCTAAGAGTCGGGGTTGGTCCATGAACATAAGGAAACAGGCTTTCACGTCTCTGGGAACTTGTTCATACAAACTTTCAGCCATGGTAACAGCATGCACAAGACCCATACCTACTCAATCAGACAAAACCCAGCATAGAACAAGGGAAATGGACAGCAGGCCTCAATCCTAACCAAGGAACTATTGACAACTGATTACTGCCAGGAAAGGGAGGGTAGATCCTTAATGGAGTGACTCTAGATAGGCTGACTAGACTCCAATGGATGAAGTTGTACCAAGGGACATCTGGGTACAGAGGTTTGACTGAATAGGCCTAAACATGTATGATAGAATACATGAAATCCTATAGGGGGGTATGGATAAAGCACAGGGTCTAAAATTGATTAAGATCTATTATATGAAATGCACAAAAACTCAATAAAAAATTAAAGAAATTATTTTTTTTAAAGCTGGGACCCTAGTCTTGAGCTACATCCTTAGCTACAAACTATAGCATCCAGCTCCTGGCCCCCAAAGTATCTTTACATAATACAAGATTACATTCAGTCCTCAGGGGTCCCCAAAGTCTTAACTTCTCCAATTTTGTTTAAAAGTCCAAGTCTCCTCTGAGACTCAAGGCCAACTCAGCTGCAAAGCCCTATAAAAATCAAAAGAGTAAGGAATATACTTTTTTTTTTTACAAAAAAAATTCATTTTTAATACAATTGACACTAAGATGCATATGCGCTTCTAATCTCTATATATCTGATTATTACTAGTCACAGTCAGTTACTTTCTGAGCTCCTTGGCATCTGAGCATGGATATAAAATCATCAAGTAGATTTCAATGGTAATGTGTTTCACCTCTACTAATTAACATAGAGCAAATTTTTATGCTTCTTCCTCAAATAGAACTTTTTTTTCATTTGTTGATTTTTTGTGTGTATTTCATATAGAACATCCCAAACGATCTTACTCATCTATATCCCAGATGGAGTCTATAAAGAGGAGGGTCAACACAGAGGAATCATTTCTTCCATGCTTCCAAGCAAAGCCAACCATGGTCCAGCAGGACCTTTGACTTATCTTCACATGGGCAGAATTGTTAAAAGAAAGGAGCCAGGGGCTCCTCCCAAGCCCATGTGATCCCTGAGGAACAGATCTCAAACAACCTTAAGAGTAAAAATAAATCGGTTTATCTGGACCAACCGTGTGGCCTTAACTACCCAAAAGGAAAGTATAACCAAAGACTAAAGGGGCCAATATAATTTCTTAAGAGTTCATATGCATAGCTAAAGGCTACATAACAAGCAACAATGCCAGACAGGTGACCTTCTTTTGAGTTGTTGGCCAGGGTGGGCAAAGGGACTCCCAGATAGGAACCCAGCATAGAACTGGGAAAATGAACAGCAGACCCCAATCTTATCCAAAGGAATATTGACAACTGATTGCTGCTAGCTGAGGAACAGCTGACCCTCCTAAAACAAACACCTCTAGATAGGCTGACTAGATTCACCAGAAGGAATATACTTTTGAGATACAAGAGCAAGAACAATCATCCACATGCCAAGGGGACCAAAGCATGAATAGAGATCAAGCCCAGCCAAGCAAACACTCAGTGTGGACATCCTGGACACACTGTGGAGGGCATGCGTTCCTGGGGTTTGGGGAGCTTCTCCCTAATGTTCCTGGCTGCAGCTCCATGACCTCTCTGGGGCAGGTTGTGCATGCCACAGCAGCCTCCCACAGCAGGCATTCCCAGCTCCTGGCACCACTTGCTTCCTGTGGTCTCCACTACAGGCTTTGCTTCACCCTCACAGTGCTGCACATCACTCTGACAGGAGCTGCTTTCAGGGAGCTGACTCTGCCAGGCCTCCTAGTCCTTCCCCCTTCTCTTGCCTTCTGCATGCCTGCAAAACAAGAACCACCTGGATGGCATCAAAGCCTGCTGCCAGCCTGAGCTATACCTAGACCACAGAGCCAAAAGCAAGTAGGGATGTCAATCACAGGATGGAATTGTACACCCAGAGATCAACCTTTCTTCCAAGTTGCAGTATTGCCAGTATTTATTGCAGCACACATTAAAATTTTTTTTTGTCTGTGGTAATAATTTCTACCCCTCACACTTGAACAATTTCACAGACTTTGCTTTATATTATTCAGTTTCTTCATTCTTCCTCTTGTTTGATACATATTTACTCGGTAATTGGGCATAGAGATGAAAACATGTTTGCTCTAAGTCTACTATAGTTTGATGGAAAGATACTTAGAAGTTTATCAAAATACATGCTACATTCTCTAGGGATGAGGAGACACTAAAGAGAATATAGTTTATTAGAAACTAAGAAGGCAAAATTCCTCAGGAAAGACAAAGTTTACAGAAATGCTGTAATGTGTGCCATACAGCACTACAGCATTTTACTTCTAGTTTACCACAGACAAGGGAGGTAATACCATTCTCAGAGATAGACAGGAAGCACGGTGCCTTTAAACTGTGACTCTTTTAATCTGGCTCACAAACAAGGAGGATAGGAGATGAATGTCACCAGGGCTAGTTTAGGGAAAGCTTTGTGTTCCCAGCTTCCATCTTTGAATTTTAACTTGGATTACGAGGCGTGTGTGTGCATGGGGGGGTGTTAAGCAAAGGGTTGCCTCTGATTTAATTGCAGATATGAAATGTTTAGATTACAGGGCCACAGGATGTGAATGAATGAGCCCCATCTTACTAGCACATAAATGAAGAATTCACTCCTGGTAATGGTAGATCAGTAACATCAAAGATTTCTTTCTGCTCAAGGTATGGGAGGCTATTTCTAGCCAGATCAAAGTTTTAAGGCAGAAGAGAATAACTTATTTGAAATGACATTAGTGACATTTAATCTTATGTTAAGGTGTGAGTATTTTCAGAGATTTCTCCCAGCTGAGCTATACAGCCCTTATCCCAGATGCGTAAGTATCCGAAGGGTCCTAGACGAGGTCAAAGGAGAAAATGCCACAACCAGCTGGGGTTTGTAACTATACACAGATCATTCTGGAAGTCCCTTTGGTCTAATTTTATTTTCTTGTAGTTTAAGCTCATTTCCTTTTTTTCCATTCTTAGGGAAGGTAAAGAACAGATGGCCATAAACCACTAGTGACCCTTTATAGACTGCAGATAAGCATTAAATCACCTCTCAGTCCTTACTTTCTTAGGGAAAGTAGACAGGCCTCAAGTTCCCGAGGGTGAACAATTGAAACTCTTAAAGGGTCTATTCTTAGGTCTGCTCTTTTAAATTCCTCCCTTTGTTTTCTTCTAGTGCCTGGCCTGTTCCTTCTCACGTGGCTTAGATGTTCATCCACAAACACAATGGATGACTACCTGCAACAAATGAAGCATTATTTCCGAATGCTGCAGAGACATTTCTCCTGGGATCACAGGATCTGTGAGTGGCTTCAATGACCATGTTATTTCTTTGCAAAGGAATGTGCTACTACTATTTGGGGCCAATAAAGTTTCTACATCCTTTTTATGTGGAGCCAATTTTTTACCTTATGTTTGGGAGTTCTAACCTGTTCCTTTTTTTTTTTTTTTTTTGCAAATTACAGCGTTTTATTTTACTTCTTGAAGCTTTTTTGTCTCTTGACATTAAACTTTATTTTTATTCATTTCTAACCCTTTTTCTCCTTCTGTATCTTTGCCTGGCCATTGTTTTATTTGCAGTGACAGAAAGGGTTCAGGTTTTGCATCTCTGTACATTTAAACACCCTACAACTCCTATCTGCCCTTTTGAAAAGATCATGGATACCCCTCTGAGCTTCTTCAGAACAGGCTGAGACATCTGGTGAGGGCAAATCACTGCTTTACTTCCAACCTCCCTAAAATCAATTGGTGTCTTTTGGGCACCCAGTTTCCCCAGACTCAGGGATGGGCAAAGAGCTAACACTGTTTGCTGCTTTAGACTAGAGTCTGGGTCTATGTTTATTCTATTAATTACATTGTTTGGATTTAAGCCACTTTTATCAGGAGACTTCACAATCAATGGGGCCACAGGGTATTTGTGAAGTTGATGCCACTGCGGATGTCCTCTGGTCTTGGTGAGGAGATTTGTCATTCTTCCTTAGAGGCTTTGGGGCTGGACTTTCATCCTAGGAGTCTTGGCTTGAGCTTTGTTTGCTTCCTGCTCAGCATCCTTGTTTAGGTTCCAGCAGCTTCCCCCTCTGCGTACTCATTACAGGGACTGCCTGTGTCTCTGTGTCATTTCCTTTACCTCTGCCATATCCTTTTCTTACATTGTTTCTAATTTTCAAGGCCTGGGGCTCCAACAGACTAATGTACAGTGTGAGATCAGAGGATCCAGGATAGCTGATAACCGGGGGCCCAGGTCAGGGAGGAGGAATAAGCTCAGATCTCAGACCAAAATAGACTCTGTGATCCAACTGCCCAAGACTCTGGCCCTCTTAGTCAAAGGAAACAGACACTCACACCCCCACTGTCCTCACACTTGTATTTGCAGTCCTGGCTAACTCAAGCTCACCTTGTTGTAGAAGTCACTCAATGTATCAAGACAACCACCACCTCAGGTTACTGAGTCCATGGGTTCAACTATTCTTCCACCACTGTCGTATTTTGCTTAATATGCTCTAATAAAACCTTTAAGATAATCATTTTCTCATAAAAACTATAGTATGTTCATTTTGGAAGTGTGTGTATACATTTCTATAAAGAAAAATACCACTTCCAATTCTGCATTCAAACTTTTGGCCATCGTCTATATTTATAAGCTACCAACTTTTTAAAGGGAACACGTATTTTTAAAAATGAATAATTTTCTTCTCTAGTTTGTTTCAATAATTGTCTATTATGTTTATTACCTTATACATTTGCATTTTTATTTTGTGTGAGTGAAGCATGTGTGTGGGTGTGCTCATGTGGTCACTGGTTCTATCAAGTGGCTCCTGGGATTGAACTTGGATCATCACGTTTGGTGGCAGGCACCTTTACTTGCTCAACCATCTTGCAGGCCCATTTGATTTTGAAAAATTTTTTATTTTGAGACAGATTCTCCTGTAACCCCAACTGACCTGGAACTCACTATGTAGACCAGACTGGCCTCCATCTCTCAGAGATCCACCTGCCTTTGTCTCCCAGTGCTGGGATTAAAGCTGGGCACGGCCATGCCCAGCCTGTTTGCGTTTTTTTGACACAGGGTCTCATGTACACTAGACTGACTCCAACTTGCACTTCCTGCACAGCAGATGACCTTGAACCTTAAACTCCTGAAACTTCCACTTCCACCTCCAGGGTGCTGGGGTCATAGGCTGTGGCATCTCGACCAGCTTATGTGGTGCTGGACTGAACCCAGGGCGTCCTGCTTGCTAGGCAGCCACTCTCCCAACTAAGCTACACCCCAGCTCTGCTGACTTATTTTAACAGTAAAAATTCAAGTGTTTTAAAGAAACACTTCATTGATATTTATTTTATATACATGAAAGTATATTTCTAGTTGAAATGTACTTTCCATATAATAAAAGATATCCATTTCAAGAATGTACTTTATGCTCCTGTGCACGTACCCACCATGGGCATCAAGACAGCCACCATGCTCATGACCTCCAGTGTTGCCTTCTGTCCAATCCCCAGCTTAGACCCAGTTTCAGACTAGCACTGATCTGCTTCCTGTCACTATGAGTTTCCTATTCTCTTTCAGCGTAAGTCCCACCTCTATAATTATATGAACATGCAGGCATTTTAAAAGTTGCCTTTATTTCACAAATATGTCATGAACACTTTCCATGTTAATGTTCTCTTAAAATTTCATTTGCAATGACAACATAGTATGCTGTTTTATAGATATACCATAATTTAGCTCATAAAAAGGTCTTGATTGTGAATAGTTCATACCATCTAGGTGTTTTGAAAATGTGTTTGTGTACATTTCCCAGTTTCTCTGGGGTAAATGTCGATTAAAAGCCAATAGGTTAAAGGGCAGGCAAATGCTAAGATATTCCATACATACTATGTCAATTTAATCTCCATCAGCAGCACATTAAAATATATGCAGCAAAAAAATATTTCCAAGTTGAAAGGGAACCTTGAGGAAATATTTGGGTATCCTTACGTAGTGGGGTGGACCTCTGGCAAAGAGTACCGGTGCTGGTTCTCATTTGGTATTGAAGAGGCTCGAGTAATTGTGATTTGTCCATTTTAGTGTCTGCAGCTGGTTCCATGGCACATTCCAGACAACAGGTATGCTTTTGAACTTGATCCTGATGGTGGTTGCAGAGGAGCAGAAAGCTGAGCACTTGAAATGGGCACATGCTAAGAATCACATCACATGCAGGTGGAGAAGCCGAAATCAGGTGGGGCTCACTCAAGCCTCTCGAGTCCCCACTGCCTTAAGGAAACATTAGTGTAGAAAGATTTTTCCTTATCTGCAAAGCAACACTAGGAAATAACTGCACAGCCTTCTCTCCCCTCAGCAGTCACGACCAACCCTTCAGGCTCCTCACTGGTAAACCTCTACGTTAAAATAGGACTTTAAACTGAAGTAACTGCTAAAAATGCTAGGTCTTCTTTGACAATTCTCCACATGAAATAGACCCCAAACAACCTGAAAAATAAATGATCTACCTTGGAGATACTGCCAAAATCTGAATCAGGCCCGCATTTTCCAAGCCACATTAATCCAAGAATGAAAATATAATGACAGTAAGCCTGCAGAGACGGCTCAGTTAATAGTGTTTGCCGTGCAAACATGGAGACCTGAATCCTAGAACCCACATAAAGAGCCTTTTGTGGTGGCACAAGACTGTAATCCTGGTGCTCGGAAGGCAGAGACAGGTGGATTGCTGTGGTTTGCGTGAATCAGTGAGTTCCAGGCCAGCGAAATATGGTGTCAATAAAACAAGATGGTGGCACCTGAGTAATGATCTGTAGCCATGCCACACATGTGTATCCATGCATGCAAATGCATATGCATGCACATACACACAAAAGAATGTAACAGTAAGGGCTGGAGAGATGGCTCAGTGGTTAAGAGCATTGGCTGCTCTTCCAGAGGACCAGGTTTATATCCCAGTACCCAAATGACAGCTTACAATTGTATGTAACTCCAGGTCTAGGGGATCTGATTCCCATTTCTGGTCTCTGCAGGCATTGCATTACATGGTTGCACTTACATACATGCAGGCAATACACTCACACACATAAAAATATATAACAGTAAACATACACTTATATACTTGCAAACACACAAATGCATACATTCACACATTTATACACACACTCATATTCATAAATGCATAAGATCTTACGCACATACACACACACACAGTTCCATGACTTTGTCCTGTCTGACTGCAGGAACTCCAGGCCTTCCCTACTCTATCTCCTCACTTTCCGCTCAGAAGAGAATGAAAAGCAGAGACAACCTCACTTGAGCTCACAGGTGAGTTTGTCTGTTGTGAGGCTCCTGTGCCCAGAGTGATACAGACACCACTGCTGACTGTCTCCCTTCATTGCCTCAGAGAAGCTGCGGAGGAAAAGTGCCTTTCATGCCTTCCTCTCTCCAGACAGAATGCCATGGGATGGAGCTAGATGAGGTTACCATCCACTTATCTTCTCCCTTCATCGCCTCAGAGAAGCTGCGGAGGCAAAGTGCCTTTCATGCCTTCCTCTCTCCAGACACAGAATGCCATGGGATGGAGCTAGATGAGGTTACCATCCACTTATCTTCTCTGGGAGTCCACACTCACAGCAAAGGAGCCTTTTATTCAATTGCTATCCCGTGGGCTGTGAGAAATTGCTTCACTGAGCTCTCAATGCCTGACTTTAGTGAGCTGATTCTTGGAGATTTCCTCACTTTCTATTACATTCTGTGATGCAGACAAGGCTCTGAGGACAGTTATGTGTGTAAATGTGAACTCTTTTCCTCTATGGTATGTTCTTAGGATGCTCGGTGATATAATTCCTCACAGAAATTGGTCCACTCTCCTTAGGAATGCTTCAACCCTAGCTACCTTCTGTCAAGGCCAGATCTTATGTAAGCCTATGTAGGGATTCTAGATATGTCAGCAAACACACCATAGATTCTCCAAACCACACCATTTTATTTGCAAAGAGTTAAGTGTTGCACATACAAATTATCATAAAGCTAGAGGAAATCATTCTGAGAGAGGGTCTTGCAGTGTTAGCAAGTAAGAACCTAAAAAATGATAGGGTTAAGTTAAACCATGCAGGACTCCAAAAGCTCTCTTCAACACTTACAGATAGAGTGATGGTTTTTGACATGTGAATCTCTAGAAATCCACTGTCAAAAAGAAACATGTCCATAGAACTGCTC
The DNA here is from genome assembly GCF_000622305.1 of Nannospalax galili. Lineage (NCBI taxonomy): Eukaryota > Metazoa > Chordata > Mammalia > Rodentia > Spalacidae > Nannospalax > Nannospalax galili. The sequence goes on from NW_008329031.1 coordinate 1,336,304, forward strand.
ATGCAAAGTGGTACTCAGGGGAGACACCTCCCCTCACCCTCTACCCCAACTCTCTCCCCAACTGCCCCCACTGGTGGCTCCTTGCTGTTGACTCTAGACTGTGGATACTGACATAGTTATGCTCTTCTACAGATTAATGTAGGCAAGGCCTGCTCATTAATCTCTGTCTTTCCTGAGGAATTACGTTTTAGCTGAAACTCCTGTTGTCTAGTGAATGCAAGTCTGGGTTAATAGAAGGAAATACATTGCAGTAGGGATTTTTTTTTTAATTGAGGGTGTCAGAAGAGAAATGGGAAAAAAATTTGTCCATGAATAACCTTGAAGTCATAGCTACATAACTGACCTTTGACAGTAAGTTTAGCTGATACATCTATCTCTAATCATAAATTCTGCTGGTCAAAACTGGTGATTTCTGATGTTTACTGAAATTGGACTTCATTTCTACCTTGATTCCTATTTTTGTAGGCTTCTTTAGGGGACCTTAAGGCAGATCAATAGTTATTTCAATTTGTTATAATTGTTATTTACAATTTCAACTCAGCTACATTCAAGGGCTCTCCCCTTTACCTGCAACAAGCTCTGGAGGAGAAGAGGGAAGCCTTAGAGGGAAGAGGAAATCACCAGCTGATCAAATATTTCGAGATCTCTGTACCTCTCACTTAGAACTAAATTTTCAAGCTTAAAATGAGAACTGATCAGTTCTGGAGTTGATTCATTCTCCATTCTGGACTGGGTGGAGTCTCTCAACTGAGCACAGCTTGGCATGGCACTGAGGCAAAGACAAGGTCTACACTTTGGGGCACTTTAGTCATGCAAACCTGACCAAGACTTAGGAGGGCAAGCCAAGGATTAGCAACACTATAGGAAAGCCATGGCCTTGCACATAGTCTGCCTGGATGCCCTCCTCCCTGCCCCACTCTGCTGCCTTGGGGAAGGCGCTAAGGCCCCACAGACTTTGAATGGTTCATAGGACTGGAGGAATTTGTGTTCATCTGCTGCTGCCTTTTTTCTTTTGTCTGTACTGTCTGGTCCACGCTCCCCTCTGTACCTGCACTCACCACCCTGGCACCAGCATCTCACTACCTCTCACCCCAGTGCAGCTCTTGCTTTACCTCCTTCTGCATTAAGATTCCTGGACATAAAGTCCATTTTTCCTAAATTTTATTATTGAATAGATTTTAATTGTGTAACTTCTCATCTGACTTTTGAGTATAATGCCAAACCTCCTACATCATCATCATCATCATCATCATCATCATAATACCTCTGACATGTAATGATAACCAGAGGCCCACGGCAGGTAGATGCTGATGTCTCTCTTTTACTAGATAATGAGTTCTTTGAAGGCAAGGGCCATATCTGATCTCTGTACCCCACGTACAGTCTTCACACATAGCAGGGGCTCAGCGCCTAGTCAGTGAACACTGATAAGAATGGTAGACATCCCAACCGTTGCCCGCTTATAGCTCTTAACACAAAATGAAAACCAAAGTCAATCTGCTGTCATCTAAGTGATTGATTATCAATGACTGGTTTGCTGATATTGCTTAATCTTTCAAGCAATGATTCAAACAGACCAGGACATCTTAGCTTCTACAAGTTGAATAAGTTTGGAGATAATGGATACAATCACAATGGACCAACCAACTACCAGCTGTCTCCTAAGTTACATCCCAGGGCTTTTCCCCCTATAGCATATGAAATTGAACTACATAAAAAGTGTTATGGAGTTCAGTAATTACTATGTGTCTATTACCATATCACACAGAATTCAAGATGGAGAAACAAAGGCATAAAATCTTGACCCTGAAACCAGTAACTGTATTGTGATTTGAAAGAATTCCAAACACTTTGTGTATTTATAGATTTCTTCCAAATTCTTTCAGTTGTCTAGTAACTGCAACTTAAGTTTGAATAACAAAAGACTTATTTTGCAAGGAATTTATGCAATACTGTATATGGAAGGTTAGAGAGAAAAAACAAAAACCAGAATCTGAGTTATTTATAATCCAGAATATTTTCTTTTTGAATGATTGTGTGTCTGCTGGAAGTTACTTGCACTGGTAATGCTGTTTGTAGCAGTGCTCAGGAGAATGGATTCAAAGAATGCTTAAGCCAGGGTTCCAAATAGAGTTCCATTTAAAAGACAGAGGACTGACTAGACTTTCATTAGCTTCAGCGTTATAAAATCTGAGTTATTGCAAGTACTTTGGGGTCCTGTTTATTGCTTTGCTTGTTCACATTTAAAAATTCACTGAAGACTACTGATTCATGTCTCAGTCCCTGAAATCACAAAAAGGCTATGGCACAGTGACAACCAGGACCAATGTCAACATTAACTGATGAATGCTTAAGCAAAGCAACATGTTTTTCATATTTCAAATGTTAATAAATAACCATTGGCCTTTACTGGGGGGAGGTTAGAGATGATAAAGTTACATATTAGTGATTTTCTTCTACTAATGAATAGAAGATAATTCTCCCTGACAAAATATCATTACTCAGTGTAGGAACTTTGAAAGTTGCCTGTTTAATGATTTCAGGATTATGTTAAGAAATCAAGCAGGGAAAATTGATGTTTGTATGATCAATGATTCTCAAGTTTTCCCAATAGTCAATCCTCAAAAATGAAGCCCCATTATTCACCATCTATCTGACTTGACCTTTAGTTCTTATCTAATTTGACCATGCTAGCTGCCAAGGATTTTAGGATCTTCTTCCAGGCTATTACAAACTACACAGATGTGGTAGAATTCAGTGCTTTGGGGCCTGGGTTAGGTCCTAGTTCATTGGTTTGTTTGTGGTGCTAAGCATTACAACTTCCCTGCACTGTAGTCTCCAAACTAGTAAATTGTGAGTAAGAATCCATGTTCTTCTGGTGGAATTAAATAGGAAAAATGATTAATGTGGAAAGACTTAGAACTCAAACAGTATTTAGTTAGCCATTTTTATTGATGGCAAGGTGTCAGAAGGCAGCTGCTACTCTGAATTATCTAGAGTCAAACATGGTAGGGCTTGGTTCCTGCACGAGAGACCAAGAGTACAGAACAGTCAAGGAATGATTTGACAATAGTCCTGGTTGAGTAGTTTAGATCAGTATCAGAAGATGGGTAACACTATGAAAGCTACAGTGTTTTCTGTTTTAATATCTAAGACTATTTAAGCACCTTTATAAAGGGACAATACTCTGCCAGAAGAATATTAGAGACATCTATGATAAAGATAAGACACTGGACAGGGCATACTGAAATTGCTCAGTGACACACCTTCATCTGTCAACTTGACAGCTGCCTGAGAAGAAGGAACCTCAGACAAAGAACTTCCCAAATCAGACTGGCCTGTGGACATGTCTAGGGGTCATTGTCTTGATAGCTAATTATGTAGCAGGGCCCAGTTCACTGTGGGCAGTGCCAGCCCTTGGCAGATGGGCCTGGGCTGTATAAGACAGGGGGCTAAGAAAGCCAGAGGAAGCAAGTCAGTAAGCAGTCCATGCCTTGATGTGTTGCCTTCCCTCAGTGATAGACTGCATCCTGTAGGCCAAATAAACCCTTTCCTTCCTCAGGTTGCTTCTGGACAGTGTTTTATCATAGCAACAGAGAAGCAAACTAGGACAGTCAATAAATATTGTATACTTATGAGTCAAATGCATTTGAGTTGGAACAGTGAATAGCCATCCCAATTCTCTACTCTTGTGGAGCTTATGTTCTAGTATGACAAATGCAAAAATATTATTCCTTTCTTCAAAGCATTTACATTTCTCTAACACAGAGACCTCTGTATTAAAAACACGTTGAATGGTGATTATAAGTATTTTCAACCAGGGATACAAGAAATGTTACTCAGGCTGAAGGAACTCATGGTGAACAGAAGGCCTCAGTTCAAACCCAGTTTCTGTTAGCACTTTTGAACATCAAGATGTCAAAAATGTTTTATTAGTCTCATTCTCATCTACACAACAAGCTTAGTAACTACTTCATAAGATTGTTCTCATGACTAAATGAGATTCTAAGTATAAAGCCCTTCACGGAGTGACATGGACATCATGGACATTTATTGAGGATGACACTTGACTGGTGCCTCAATGGACAGTAAGCTTCAGCTGGACAGAACAGAAAACACCTTCTAAGCCAAGAAATGATCTTGACGGAAGACACGGGTTTGAAATGGTGCAAGGAGAATTTGGAGGAAAGGAAGGAAGGAACAACTAGGCTATAGCAGGAGGTCATGTCGATAAGGAAATCATTAGCTACAGTGATAGGTGGTCCATGGATGACTCAAAGGAATTTCTGAAAGTCAGAATAGCTCTCATGCATATGTAGACATTGACTCACAACATAATTAGGTGAGTTAATCCAGGGCTCCATCATTAACAGAGAAAGTAGAATCCTTTCTTCCATCTGGCACTGTCTCCTTGATGGTCTGGCCAGTGTTTAAGACAGTATCTTCCCATCCTCCCCTCAGTTCATATCTGAGCATTCACAGCCTGCCAGACATTTTTCATAATATATAGCAGATAACCCACACAGGCCTCTAGTATAAGTGTTACATTTATGGCAAGAAAAAGCAATTCTAAAACAACCAAGGGGAATGAAAAACAAGGGGCTATTTCTCAAAAATGAGATGGTGCTTTGCAAAAATGAACTGACTTTATGATGCCATCTGGAAAATGCTTTTGTATTCCCGATACAGTGCACGGAGCATAACTTAAAGTTGACTAACCAGCACTGAGATGCTTTCTTCTGCTTCTTCACATATGGATGCAGCTGACAGGAATGAGTGTTATTAGTCCTTGGACGGGACATCTGGTGTGACACCTCAGGAAAAAAAAAAAGGTGTGCAAATTCTCAGATGAATTTCAAGAGAGCACATCAATGTAACTTTCAAAAGTTTTTAGGGTTGAAGTGGTCCCTGGTGATGGAGTTTATTCAGAAGGAAACTATACCTATAATGGAGACTCCATCTCCCTCCCTCCCCCCTTTTTTATAGTCTTTCTAAAACTTAACAAGTGAGTAACAAAGCAATTTTGCATTCTCAGACCTAAGAATTTCAGACAGCTCTGAATGCTAGGACAGTATGTCAGTGTCACAATTCTTGTTGCTTCAAGTGGCAGATGTCCCCATGGTTTTCCCACACTAACAACCATCTCCTCACAAAATTTATTGTGATTGGATTTTGGAATTATGGACAAATTCTTCCCTTTCCTCAAATTTTGTAATAGAGCCTAATTTTAACACAAGTAGAAAAGATTTAAGGTCTCATAAATGAAAGACACATTCATTAATTTGGTTAGGAATTAAGCTGAAACTAACTTTGCTTTATAAAAATGTTCCAATAAAATAGTCCAAGGCTTGCACAGAGGAACATTTAATTTGATTCAGAGAACAAATTGTTTTCAAACAATTAAAAGCATCAATTTATAGATAAACAACTGATATTTTAAATACAAATCATTTTTCTGTTTATTGAAGAAGCTTCTCAATGAATTTTGGTGACTACATTTAATTAGCCTAACTTGAATTGCTTTATCTAACTGAAATTAATGGAATTAGATTTCATTTGAAAATTGTTATTTCAAAATGGACTCTGGCTTAAAAATAGTAATTTATAGGATTGGCTGTTCCCTATGGCATATGTATTAATGCATATTATGCTTTTGCATAAGGACAGATTATTTGGTTTTTCTGGTACATAGACATTTTTACCTCATTCTAATTGCATTTTGATTAATTTTACGTGTGTTTGCCTGCATGAGTTTATGTGTGCCACATGCGTGCAGGAGCCTGAGGAAGCCAGAAAGCACTGGAGTCCCTGGAGCTGGACTAGACAGTTGAGAGCCACAATGCAGGTGCTGGGAATGGAACCCAGGTCCTCCACAACAGCAGTAAGCACTCTTGACTGCTGAACCATCTCTCCAGCCCCCTAACTGCATTTTTATTGTCATGGAAACCCATTTTTAGCCACTCCACTTACAGACAGAAGTAAACATAGCAAATTTGGCATGTTTTTTTTTAAATACAAGATTCAGTGAGGGAGAATAAAGCTTGAAATGCATATCTGAAATTAAACATTTGCTTTCCACACAGTGGCACTGTGACTGATGAAAATAATGGCTTGAGGGACTGGAGAGGTGGCTCCGCAGTTAAAAGCACTGGTTGCTCTTGTAGAGGACCTGGATTTGGTTCCCAGCATCCACATGAGGCTGACAAAGGTCAGAAACTCCAGTCCCAGGAGATCCAATGACCTCTTTTGGCCTCTGCAGACATTTCATGACATAGGTTCACTTACATACATTCAGGAAAAATACTCATACACATAAAATAAAAAAATTAAAAGAAAATGATAGCTTGATTATGAGTTTAATAAGATTTGAAGGTCATAAAGGTAAGTAGAACTACTATAACCTCTAGAATCAAGAGATGTTGCAAACCTGGCATTACCGTGTTCTACCATCCATAACCCTCAAGAGTGCAACCTCTCCATGTCCCATTTGAGGGTAAAATGGAGATGATTTAGCTATGTAGTAACTGACGCATTTACTGCATGTTTAATATGCTCCAGACACTGTTCTAAGGGCTGGACACATATTTAACTGCTACAACTTATGAGGTAGGCATTTTTAATAATTCCATTTAACAAGTGAGAAACTAAATCACAGATAGTCTGATTTCACAAGATCATATGCTAATGCAGACTTTATTTTCTAAGTAGTTCTGGAAGTTGAAGAGAAGGCTGAAGTATTTCTATGAGAGGATGACATGAGTTCACACAGGCAAAGCTAATGTATGGATTCCACATATATATCTGATGATTCTTGTTTCCTTTGGCTCTTCTAGGCTTCCAGAGCTTGGAGTGTCCTGGGTAGCTCTCATGGCCACTTTTGTTCTCTATTGACACTCACCCATGTGACCTCTTCCATTCCCAAACCTGCAATTCCCATGTGTGGGCTGATGGCTTGTAATTCTCCACATCTATCGCTGCTTTCTTCAAGTACCTCTTTTCAGATGCCCCTCTGATACCAGAAAGCCAGGCAGGAAAAAAACCTAGCACAACAGCTTTTGAGCCAGGAACCTCCAAATTCAGAGACTTACTGTTCCTCTTAACACAAGTGTGCATATAAGTGACTCAAACCATCCAACTTCATCTAAGCTTTTAAATATAACTTTTATGATTAACTCTATAAAAATTAAATTAGTTCGGAGACTTTAATTTTTTTTGAGAGCTCAACCTGTGGGATCTGATGGGGAACCTTATTTTTTGAGAGCTTAACCTATGGGAACTGATAGGTGTTACAGTGCAGATTCAAAAGTGAGCCCACCTTCAGAGCCGGTAAAAATGTTATCAACCTTTTTTCCTTGGTCAGTAAAAAATATACTTGAAGTACTTATAAATTTAGACTTGCCACAGTTCAGGGCACATCTGTATTTAAAATAACCATTTTGTATGGTAACAGAATCTTATATTTAACAAGATTATACAAAAACAAAAAACCAGGAAACAAAAAACTGGAACTTTGGAAAGAGTACATTCACTTAATTATGTATCTCTTAGATATAAATCATCTTCACAGTTCAACCAGGTACAGCTAGCAGCAAACCTTAACTTTGAATACCAGGTTCCTACAGGAGCATGGTCCTCCTATGTAAAGGCAGGGACAGTGTTTCATCCTCTTTGAAAATCACCCAAGATGTGACAGACACTCTGATTTCATGTCACAACAATTTAAAATTATACAACCCAAAACAGCACACTCAACTTTTCTCTTTCAATCCACCTTTCTTTCATTCTTCCCTAGCCTTAGGAAATGGTCCAACCCTCAGTCTTCTGCCCAAAGTAAAATATCCAAGACTCATCCTCCTTTATATGAAATCCTTTCAACTGTCTTCTGCTTTGTATTAATCAGTTTTTTACAGCTGTGATAAAAAAATACTCGATTTAAACAAAAAACAAAAACCCTAAGGCCGGGCGTGGTGGCACATGCCTTTAATCCCAGCACTTGGGAGGCAGAGGCAGGCGGATCTTTCTGAGTTCAAGGTCAGCCTGATCTATATAGTGAGTTCAGGCCAGCTGGGACTACAGAGAGACCTTGTCTCAAAAACACACACCAAAAAAAACCCTCAAAAACCTCTTTGAGGAGGGAATACTTTGACTCATGGTTTCAGAGGTCCCAGTCTGTGTATGGAGTTGTGCTGAGGCAGAGCATCCTGATGGAAGGTCATAGTGGGGGAAAGCTACTCACTTCCTGGCATCTAGGAAGCAGAGAGTAAGACGGGAAGGGTCCAGGGACAAGCTATAACCTTTAAAGACACATGCCCAGTGACCTACAACCTCCAGTCAGGCTCCCCCTATAGCCTATTCAGCATAAATTCATCAATAGATTAACCCATTAAGTTAGCACCCTTATGATCCAAATACATCTTAAGAGCACCACCAGCTGGGGTCCAGGTCTTCATCAAATGGGCTTTTTGGGGAGACAATATTCAAACCATAAGAAGGTTTGACTTTTTCTATATTCACTTTTTCAGTCTAATCTAAACTAGTCCCTTCCTTGTTCAACGACTTCAAGAATCTTTTATCAGTTGTTTTTCAGAGGCCTCTCTGGCCTGCCATATAAACCCAACGGAAGCAGTGTGTTAATTTTAGACTATAACTCAGATCAGCTTACTCTTAAAACCTCAAGTATCTTCCCAATGTATCCAACTTAGACTCAAGTGCTTTACCCTGGTTCACAGAACCACACAAGTTCTGGCTTCTGGCTTCCGTCCATGTTGCTAACCTCCTTCCAACCATTTATAACCCTCACCCTCTCACCAGCCACCCTGTTTAGGCCTTAGATTTTTCAGGTTCATTTCTATTTTCGGAACTTTGCCCAACCTCTCCCTCTTAGAGACTCGTGTGTTTTTCATGGTCCAGTGCTAGCTCTTTTATGTTAGTCTCCATTTTAATGCCACCACCCCAAAAAGCCTTTCCAACTGCCCAATTTCACATAGATCCATTGCTCTACCCCTTTAATCTATATACTGAACTGTTTATAACCTAACTTATTTATTGATTGATTGAGACAGGGTCTTACTATCTAACCCTCGCTGATCTGGAACTCTTGATTTAGATCAAGCTGGCCTAGAACTCACAGATCTGCCCTTGCTTCTGCCTCCCGATTTCTGGAATTAAAGGCTGTGCTACCAAGCCCATCATAGTCTTATTTTTCTGCCTGCCTCTGCCCTTTAGTCTGGATATCTGTCCCTAAAACCTGTCTGCCACAGGTTTGGTCCTCAACTCACTGTGTCCCCTAGAAGTGGTGGAAACTTTGGGGGTGGGGTCAGGATGGAGGTTTTGAGTCATTGCGGGCATGCTTTTCTTTTTTTAAAGAAATATTTTTATTATTTTTATGTGTATGAGTGTATTCCATGCATATATAAAAGTGCACCCACGTCATGTTGTACACCACCTGTGGCAGTCAGAAGATGGCACCAGATACCTTAGAACTGGAGTTACAGATGGGTGTTAGCCCTCATATGGGTGCAGGGAATCAAACCCGGGTCCTCTGCAAGAACATCAGTACTCTTAACTGCTGAGCCATCTCCCCAGCCTGGGCATACTTTCAAATGACATTTTATAGGACACTGGTTCTTCCTTTCCTTCTTTGCTTTCTAGCCACCATGAGGTCAGCAGTTTGTTTGTTTTGCCCTGTGACCCTGTCATGAAGTACTGACTTACAATAGCCCAAAAGCAGCAAGGTCAACTGACCATGGACTGAAACCTCAGAACTAAACCAAAACATCTTTCATTTTTAGAAGCTAATTGCCTGAGGTATTAGTTACAGAAACAGAACACTAACACACCTTTTTAGCAATCAGCCCACCAGCCTCACACACAGAAATCTGTATACCTGGTTGTAAAGAATGTAAGTTTCAGTGAGGAGACCCTTCAGTGATCACTGCTCCAGAGACGTACCAGTTTCAGCAGCTTTCACGAACCAAATTATCCTCACAAGAGCTAGGAAGTCCAGAAAAGAGAAACCATAGCACCTGATTGATTCTAATTCAAACAAAAGTGCCCTGAAGTAGGAGAGAGAGCTGGCTGTGTCAGTGCCACCCTGACTTCACACAGCACCGTGTCGTGAGGGGAGTCTCCTGCTTGGAAGAGGAAGAAATACTATAAAACCTTAAATCAAAATAAGCAAAAACAGACCAAAGAAAGTCATGGTGTAATGGTAAAGAGCCTAGTTCAGCAGAAAAAAATGTTTATGTACCTTATATATCAGAGCAGTCAAATGTATAAAGCAAATAAGAGCCCCAAAAGGACTCCACTACAATAACTAGGAAACTTCAATACTTAGCTTGGCACCCAGAACCAGATGCTCTTCAATAAAATCTGATGCTGTGTAGCATCCCAGGACCCCTATCTCCAGGCCTGGATCTTGCTTAGCCCAGGACTTTCCTCATTAAGCAGAAGGTAGAGCAGGCCCGTACTTACCCCAAAGGCGAGTTGCAGAGGCTAGCTCAGGACTCTGTCTTGAAGCTCAGTGCTAGGCCTGCTATGGTACCACCCCTCACTCACCCAGTAGACACAGAATGGCTATATTATGGACCACTCTTCTCTAGACAGGACATGGTCCTTGCCCTCTTGAACTGTCAGCAGCTGCAATTACCCACAGGAGTCCTGCACAAGACTGAGCCCATGTCATGGAGGAGAAAAGGGCTCTTAAGGCCCTGCTCCTCCCCAAGGAGTTATAGACAGTTAACAGTTGCTGGGGGAGGGACACGAGAGGGCCCACCCCTCCCCAAGGATTTATAGACAGTTAACAATTGCTGGAGGTGACTTTCTCTGCTAAGTGGCCCATGCACCTGGAAATAATCACCCATGATTTTGAGGGAGCCCTACTTAAACTCACTGGTTTACAGAGCTACACTAGGGTGGAATTGCTACTTTGTTACTATTGTGGTGACTTGTCTGGGGTTAGGAGATGGTTCAGGTTTTCTCAGGAAAAGTTCACACAACAGAGTCCATCCACAGATGGAAGCTCAAAGATAAACACTCTAGGCTTTCCTTCGGCACCAGGCAGAAAGCTGCACTCCAGTGGAGCAGATTTGGGCTTAGCTGTAGCTGAGACTGTGGGGGTCTTTTGCTAGAAGACTCAGGTGTGACTCAACTTAGCATAATCTTTGGTGGCCCAAAGACTGCCTTTACCATCACCATCCCAACAATGAGCACCATAATGTGAAACAAGACCCTATTCCCTGAGGTTAGGATCAGGCTAGTCAAATCTAAAACAGGGTGGCTCATACAGCCCTCCATCCCCAGGCAAGTGTCTGCAGAAGGAGCCACTGGGATAACCCCAGCACCAGGAAAAGATATGCAGACCCAGTCCTAGGTATTTCCATTCCAGACAGAAGCACGTGTGGCTAGCTGCAGCACTCTGGAAACACGAGTCCATCTCAGTAGTGGACAGTCCACAGCAGTATGAGCCTCCCCAATCCAACCTTGTGTTGGTCTCAATGGACTGTGAGTTCAGGCTATACACAATCCAGCTTTTCAACATCAGTGGCTGTAGTTGTGGCATGGTCTGGTCCCTTTGTGGTGATTATGCTCAGAGCTGAGCAGAGTCCCACAGTGTGTGTCCACAGGCCTGTGACTGTGGTTGGAGCATCTGGGCCTAACTCAGCCTCAAAGAGAAACTTGGAGGAATGGATTATCCATTTTAGGTACTCCCCTGGTTAATGATGAATGACACACTAACAGCAGACTTGGCATAACTTTGGATTTGGATCACCACTTATTGTTAAAATAATGCTCAGATACCAAGAGTGGGCTCATAGGAATCCCGATTTATAATACTTTTTAGCTCCAAATTAACAGACATGATTGCCAGCTCCAATAACTAATTAGGCTGCTTGGAGTTGAAAGACAGGTACAAAAAAAATTGCAAAGACTGGAATGCAAACCTAATCCTTTAATGCCCAGATGACATTTTATGTCAAGCATAAGGCTTTCAGAAAAACATGACCTCGCCTGGTGGCCAAAACGAGCTGTCGGGACTGAGGAGATGGTTCAGTGGTTAGGAACACTAACTGCCCTTCCATAGGACATGGGTTTGGTTCCCAGCACCTGCATGATGGTTAAAAATAATTAATTCCAGCTCCAGGAGATCCGACGCCCTCTTCTAGACTCTGCAAGGACTTCGTGCATGCGGTGCTCTTATGTACATACAGGCAAAATAGTCATACATATAAAATAGATGAATCTTTAAAAAATAAGCTGTCAGAAACTGACCATAATTTTTGGATGCAGAGTTTAAAAAGTGTTTTTATGGCAACCCAACTACCTTCAAGAAAACAAGTAATTTGGTACTCTGAGAAACTTAAGTAGATGGAAATAATTTCAAAGACAGAAATCCTTGAGCTGAAAATACATTAAACAAAATTAAAAACATATAAAAGACACCAATAGCAGAATAGATTGGAGAAAGAAAACATTAATGAAATGGAAAATAGACTATTCCAAAATAAACATATAAGAAAAAGTAATAAATAATGAAGAGGAATGAAGAAAGCTTATGTTCATTTGGAGATACCCCTAAAAGAACAAATATTCGTTAATGGAGTTCACATGGGTCTTGAGAATGCTAAGGGATTAGAAAGCTTATTCAAAGAAATAACAAAACTACTCAAAGCCCAGAAAAATATAAATATCCAGGTACAGGAGGATCAAAGTTCATGAACCAGATTCAGCTCAGCCAAGCCTATCTCCAGACTTGCTGTAATCAAGCTCTGAAAGATGAAAGTATTTCTAAGGCCATGAGAGAAATGGACAGCTCATAAAGGGGTACCAGTTTCCCTGGTAGAAGATTCCTTTGAAGAACACTCACAGGGTAGGTGAGAGCAACTTGAGACTTTGGCAGCACTGAAGGGCACCCAGCAAAGTTTCCCTATAGGAACACCAAAGAGATCAAGACATTCCCAGCCCGAAACTGAGAGAATGCAACCAAACCTTCCTCAAAGATGATGCTCAAGGGAGTTCTTCAAACTTAAAAGACCATTATAAGAGGAAATTATAAAACACAATGGATGAGCAATTACATAGATAAATTCACCATGTTTTATTACTAGAATTGAGGTACTTATCAAATCATATTTTCAGCATGAAGACTAACATTGCATGCTACCTTATTAGCATGAATCATTTTTATTTTAAATTATATGTATACATGTGTCCACATGTGGGTATGTGCATGTGTGAATGCAGGTGCCCCTGGAGGTCAGAAAAGGCATTAGGAAACCTTGGAGTTAGAGGCAGTTGTGAGCTGCCCAGCCCAACATGGGTGGCAGGAACTAAACTCAGGTCTTCTGCAAGAGCAATACTTGTTCTTAACCTCAGACATTTCTCCAGTCCCTAATTTTAATTTTGAAGAATTTAAAAATAAATTTAGGAAAAAAATAAATTCAAACAAAAATTCATGGAGTTCTGGAGATTAATAAATGTATTTCATGAAAATCTTGTCTTATTTTGCTCTCTTTTAAACACTTAGAATATTTTTGTGTAACGGCCAGTAAAAAGATATCATTGAATTAATGTTTTAATTACAGGTGCTGGAGTTGGAGAGATGGTTCAGCAGTTAAGAGCACTGACTGCTCTTGAAGAGGATCCAGGTTCCCACATGTTGGCTAACAACCATCCATAATTACAGGTCCAGGGGATCTGATGCCTTCTTCTGACCTCTGCAGGCATTGCATGACATGGGTGCACTTACATGCAGGCAATATACTCATACACAAATAATTAAAAAAAATACATTATATGTACTGGTCTTCCTTGGGTGAAGGACTAGTTTGCATCCCCCTCTATCTAATGACACGATTGGGTTTACTTGGTTGACTGACTACAGTAGCTCTGACTTCCCAGTTCACCAAAGGGCTGAGAAGGGAAAGAAGCCGAAGAGACATCTAAACCACCACACAGAATTCAGTAGCTGGTGAGAGCAGCCTTCAACTGATAAACAGCCTCTATTTCAGCTTCAAGAAGTGATAGTAACCAATCCAGTGGCGAGAACTTAGTGATGAATAGTTAGCATCAAAGGACATTGCAAAGTACATACAGGCATGCACCAATAGCTTCTGAGCAGGAATCTCGCCACTTGACTTGGGTTCACAGACCAGCTCTCATAGGCAAGGCAGGAAATAAAGTCAGAGCCCCATTTCTAGAAGGAACGGTGATTAAATTTACAAATGAATTTGAGACGCTCAAATCAAAGAAAACACAGGCTTGTACATGTATGAGTAAGGTGCTGTCCACTCGCTTTCTATTGCTGTGATAAACACCATGATCAAAACCCACTTGGGAAAAAAGGATTTATTTCACCTTCAGCTTCTAGTTCATCATGGAGGGGAACCAGGGCAGGAACATGGGCAGGAACTGGGGCACAAACCATGAAATGCTGCTTATTTGCTTGCTGGCTTGCTTCCCTGGCCTGTGCTCAGCCTGTTTTCTTATATAACCCAGGACCACCTACCTAGGTGTGGCACCACCCCCACTCAACTGGACCCCCCCCTCAACAATCAAGAAAATGCCTCACAGACACTCCCACAGGCCAATCCTGTAGAAGAAATTCCCCAACGGAGGGCCCCTTTTCTCAGGTGTGTCAAGTTGACAACTAAGGCTTTCCAGCACAGGTACTAAGTGGACATGAGGCTTTAAGAGCCTAGTAGAAGCCCAGTTCAGGGGCTGGACAGGCTGCTGGTGACCTGATGCTGAGCCTCAGGCTAAAGTGTGGAGGAGGCATGCATGATGCAAGGCTGTGCTCCTATTAGCAGAGAGCAGTCTGGCTGGATGAGAGTTCTATTGATAACCTTTCACTGCATCATAATGCTGTCAGCCATGAGACCAGAGAGCCTATCTTTCTGCCTGCTGCTCTCGATCGATATGATAGATCTTTCCCACGGAAGCCTGTCTGAATCCTATTATTTTGCCTACACACATGAGGAGCTAAATTAATGATGACGACACATGGGATTCAGAGCATTTATAAACTGTTATTCTCATCCACACCGTACTTGATTGATCTTGACTATGAGGCACCGAGTCAGCGATGAGTATCTTTTTTAGGAAGACGATGGGGGTAACCTTCTCCTTTCTAACCAATAAGAATTTATAAACATAGACCCACTTACAAGTAGTATGTCACTGCCCAAGCACTAGACTCCTGACAAGGATTGTTGGGATTATGTGGATTTAGATGGATTTAGGTTATGTATTGAAACCAAAATCTTCTGATGTTCTTTCCCTGAGGCTCAGGACAAGGAGTTTAATAGGAATTAATCTCCGCTAATACTGATATATAAAATGAATTAACAGTTAAAGAGAATGACACAGTTGTTATGAATATACAAAAACAAATTTAGTTTTGAGCACTAATCCATCTTTGTGCACAGGTGGCTCGATGTTCCTTTATCAAGGTTGATGAGGAAAACATTTTAGCCCTGCTCTTTGGTTATGCTATGAGCTTAGTTTTAATGTTTCCATGTGGGTCTGTTTGGAGCAGCTGACGAACTATGGTGACTCAGTGTCATTTCAATAAGTCTGTAGGTGCCTTCTCTGCAGACTTGTACATCCTTCCTCTAATGTCTGGCACAGTGAACACTGGAGAAACAGGCAGGGGTTGGGGAAATGAGGGCTATTTTCTTAGGAGAGAAAATTCTCTGTTAATCAGGCCTGGAAATTCTATGTTGGCAGCCCAGCTCTCGTTTTGGGGATACTGAAGAGTGCACGAAGTGTTGATGCTGGAACATCAGTAAACCTTGACAAGCGAACCCTTAGTAGCCACTGGGTAAAGCACAAGTTCATTATTTCTCTGAGGCGCATGGGGATGGACACACACACACGAAGTCACAGATGGATTGTGATAACTATGCTGTTAAATTCACTTTCCCTCATGGCAAAGAATCATTGGTTGTAACCCAGTTCATGTCAATGCTAAGGGAAGACAGAACAGCATCAAGCTGGCTGTTCTTTTTACTTGCCCCACTTTAGATTTTCAAACACTGGAACTGTGCTCTATTGTCAAACATTCAGTATATGTACAAACTCTTCCTTTGAAAGAGAAACAATCCAGAAGAATTATAATCTGGCTAGAGTGCTTTCCCACTGGATTAATGAAGGGTTTGAAATGGGTGAGATGGCATGGGGGAGGGACTAGGCGGGGTGTAACACAGTAAAAATATACACAGGTCAATGGGCCATCACGAGTGATGACAGTCCTCAACAAACCTTAAAATGTCACTTATTTAAAAACCTTTCACCTTTTAAAAAAGCTCTGTGTATGATGAACAGAGATTTAACATAAAAGTTCCTCTTCTCTGGTGGGGCATTTTTAGGTTAAATTTGAGTTGCGAATGCTAAATAGGAACTTTAGATGCTTCTACTTAAGCATCTGATCAGCAGATATGTGATTACATATCTGCTTCACCCACATTTGGTTCTGTTACTCAAATTCCCCAATTCTGCTTTGTATAACAACATTTTTGTGTTCTCGTAGTTTGAACCAAAGAAAGTGTAAATTATCAGGTGATAAACCACGTTGATGCTCAACAGCAAAAATTATGGAATGAATTTTCAAAATTCAACGGTACTAATCATCATAAAGTTAATCTGATACCTAGGAATGTTTGAAATCCAGTGATCAATAATTTTCTTAGGTGTATTCCTCAGGCATTGTCTACTTTTTCGTTTTGTGTGGGCATGAGATGGGGATTCTTAGGTGCCTGGAACTCACCAAGTAGGCTGGGCTGGCTGACCAGCCAGATCCAAGGATCCCCAGTGCTAGGATTACAAATGTGTGTCAGTGGGTTCATTGATTTTTACAAGGGTCCTAGGGATGGACCTCGGGTTCTCATGCTTGTGAGGTGACATTTTAGTAACTGAAGTATCTCCGCAGGCCAAGAAGATTCATTATTTGTAAGTATTCTTGGAACACATTTTCAAAAAGAAAGCATGGATTTTACTTCTTTTGAAAATGATTGAAGATTTTGAGCTAATCACCTTGGACCAAATCCTTTCTTCTTTCTTTAGCTGTGAATAGGATAATGTTCAGGTGTCAGGAAAGGGCTCAATGTTTATTGAGCTCTGCAAGGTTTCCTCAATTAAAGCTCAAATTATCCAGCATTTACTTTTAATCAAGGCTCACTTTATTTTCTCATTTAAAAAATCATTTTCTTATAAGTGGGAAAGAAATTGCATAGAGCATTAATAAACAGTGCTCTTCTCCCTAGCTGCTTCCTGCCTAAGGAACTGTATAGTTTCTCAAATATGTGGTAATTGATAAATTTTCAAAACAAGGGGAATGAAATATATATACATATATCTCACACTTCTTGATACAGAGGCAAGGATATTTTGTTGTGCAAGTATAGTTAATTTAATGAATGATCAAACTTTAGGACCAAGCAGAGAGGAACTTTATTAGTTTTCACACCTCTTGCTTCAAATGGTTTCCTTTCACTCTTATCTCAACACCATCCACAATATTTAGGTATTAAATCATTAAAAATTACGTCAAAAAAACAAAAAAGGCCTTCCCTGCTTGATTATAAAGAGTCACCTGAAATTCTGCTTAGTACCTTTTGCCTTTACATGTATGTATGTTTTGAAATGCATACTGAAATTTATTTTTCCTTATGAATACTGAGTTACCTAAATACAAAATATTCAATAATCTGCCTTTCCCTCAGTGATGTAGTGCTATTTTTATCTTACAATGAACTGTCTTGTAGCAACACATGCTTTTCGTTTCTAAACACAAAGTTTCACTCTGCAGATTTGCAGCTGGAGAACCTGCCTTCCACTGTGTATCTGGATCTGGAGCCCTCTGCATGCGGCAAAGGTCTAAATGCTGGCCCTTTCTTATATGCCTTTTATTGTTATAATTTTTTATTCTTTGATATCTTCATACATGAAAACAATGAAATACAAACATTTCCATCCTGTTTTCCCCCTCCCACAAGTCTTCTTCCCCAACTGTCTTTGTTATTGCTGAGATAAAAACACTACCCAAAACTAAGTTGGGGAGAAAAGTGTTTGTTTGACTTACAGCTCACACACAGGAAGCCAAGGCAGGAACTCAGGGCAGGAACTCAGGGCAGGAACTGAAGCAGAGACCAGAGAAGAACGCTGCTTACTGACTTGCTCCTCTGGCCATGCTCAGCTGTTCTTTCTTATACAACACAGGACCACCTGCCCAAGGATGGCACCACCCACAGTGGGCTGGGCCTTCCCACATCCTTCAGTAATCAAGAAAATGCTCCACAGACATGTTCACAGGCCAATCCAGTGTAGCAAATTACTTAATTGAGGTTCCCTCTACCCAGATGTGTCAAATTGACAACTGAAGCTATTTAGCACACCAACTTAACATCTTCCTTTCCTCGTCCTCCTCCTTCTCGTCCTCCTTGTCCTCCCCCTCCCCCCTCCTCCTTTTTCGTGTTTGGATGACCCACTAAATCCAATTAGTACAGCCCATATGTGCTGGGTGTGGTGCCTTTGACTGGAGCATGTGAAACCTAATTGTGACCCTTTTTTCCTCTTAGATGCTTTTGATAGTTTTTAAGAAATGTAATCACTAAGGATCTTGTCCCTGAGGTTCTCTGAGAGTGATGCCCTTTCTGCTGACTTCAAACAAATTCTCCAGCTGTAGCTGCAACCAGTACCTTATCCTGCAGGGAAGCCCCTATTAGGATCATCTTGTGCCCCTTGAGTGATCCTTATTTTGGGGCCAGGCAATTCCAATTCTAGTTCTGCTGGTAGGAATGCACGCCCCCAACTACTTTTTCCCACTGTGTCAACTCTAGGAATGCATGTGAGCTTTAAATGATTTATTGACGTCTAACTCTCTTGATTTGTGAGAAAAGGAAAACATCTTTCTTCCTGAAGGAGTACAGGGTAATATAATATCACTTCAATAACTCATGCATAGATATTCATAGTCAATGAAGTCCCCCAAAGGCAAGATTTCCTTCCTGATTTTCAAAATCAGGTTAATGCTCAGGATCCTGTTTTTTATCTTAGAAATGGGTGATGGACTGAAATTCTTTTGAACTACTTGATTTGGAAGTTATGAGGTAGTAAGAAGATGGTCAAGGTAAAGTCCTTCAGTTCCTTCCTTCCTTTCTATAGTGAATGTGGGGAGGTGACTAAGGGGGAAAAAGATGTTTGCCTAGTTTTATAGACTTCCTAGGAAACGATGATATATACTTGTAGGCTAGCCATTATTAATAGAAATCTTTTAACAAGTTCTGCCTGAACTTTCTAGTATTACTAATGGAGAACAAACCTGGAATTCATAAATTTATCAGGCATAGTTCTCTGGAAAATGTCATTAAGACAAATGATAATCTGGTAAAGCAGGGACATTTGGTGACTAAAATAAAACATGTAATATATGTAATGCAAGGTAATCTGGGCCAAAGTGCATCTTTAGGCGGTAAAGGCACTGGGGAGCTGCACTGGCAGGCTGGGACCTGTCTCTGCTTTGCCTTTGTCTTGTGATTATGTCCTTGAATGTAAAAGAGATTTCTGATTCATGACAGTGAACAAACCATCCAGCCTTCTATATGATCTCAGATGATATACATTCTTACTTTACAACGCTGAGTTACTCTAAGTATTTTTTCAGGGTATTTATATGTATTTGTTACTTTTTTCACCACTGTGACAAAATAATTGACAAAATCAACTTAAGGAAGGAAGGGTTTATTTGGGCTTACAATTAGTAGGTGGAGTCCATCATGGTGGGGAAGGCACTTAAAGTGTTAACAGTGGCTTTGGCTGGGATGTTAGGAGTGTCACATCGCATCCACAGTCAGGAAACAGATAAATGCTGATGCACAGCTGGCTTTCTGCCCCCCCCCTTTATTTCAGCCTATGAGGTGGTGCTGCCCATGATCAGAGTGGGTCTTCCCTCCTCAGCTAAATCTCTCTGGAAACACCCTCACAGACACACCAAGAGGTGTATCTCTTAAAAGATTCCAAATCTAGTCAAGTTGACAAAGATTAACCATCACAGCATCTAAGAATTTTCTTTCATGAGAGATGCTTTAAAGGCAACAAAAGGTTAACAAAATTTCTAAAGTATTTGCTTGTGGTCGAAGATGTGATCGCTCAGCTTCCTACTCTATTTTCCTGTTCCATGCCTCCCCCACCACTATGAACTGTCCCTCTGGAACTGTAAGCCAAAGTAAATTCTATCTCCATAAGTCACTTTTAGTCATGGTACTTTACCATAGCAACAGAAAAGCACCTTGGTAGGCAGTGGGCAGGAGGAGAAGCTGGGCAAGTTACTGAATTAGTTTGGAGCAATGAAGTAGTGAAGTGCACGTGAGACAGATGGGGAAACCCACCTGTCCCTGGGCATTGAGCAGGTGTTAAGCATTGTTAAAATATGTTGAAATCGCTATTTTAAGGAGGAATCTATCCTTCAAATTTAAACTGCAGATATCCTTCTGATGTTCATCTTTTCATAAATAAAATATAAGGAATGGTGCTGTTTGGATCCCCCTGGCTACCCATGCTGCCTTGAGCCAAACCACTGTCAGTCATATAGGCAGCAGGACACATATCACTACCAACTGTCTGGGAAACGCCATGGAGTTACGTGACAGCTACACAAAGATTGCTACTATTTGCCCTGGCTGCTAAGGGCCCAGGCTCAGCCAGGGCTGTGTGAAACCATTTATACCAATCTGATTCTACTTTTTCCATCTTGGCTTGAGGGAACACTTTCCCTGGTGGAGGGTCTACTGTGATTGTGAGGAAGGCAGAGGCAGCTTGACAGCTAAAGATCCCAGAGCCATTGCGTAGAGGGTGCTAATTACTCAGGTGTTGCACGCACCTGCGGTGATTGACCACCGAGAAAGCATTAGTCCTAACTTGATAGCTGAGGGTCCCTTGGACACCACACAGAGGCCTGACACTACTCAATGCTGCTGAAGTAGAATGAGGGTTAGAATGAATGTCAGAAACAACCACGGTCAGCGTCCAGAAAGCTCTCTTCACCTATTACTTCACGTTGTTTATTTAGTCACATGATAACTATCGAATGTTTGTAATGTTGCAGTGTCATGTCCTGCATTGAGCAATAAGCAAGCCAGAAAAGTAGAGAAAAATCCTAGAGTTATTTTCTCCTTATCCGAGAAGTAAAATATGAGGTGGTGTAATATTGAACTAGGACAGCTTCTCTAAGAGATGCTATCGTCTCTGGAGAAAGAAGACAGGTTGAGGGGTACCCAACAGCGTAGGAGCCTGGTGTTGGCTGCTTAGAAATGGCTGTGTGCTCTACCTTAAGCAGTGAGGAGGGCACTAATTATGAGATTGTTGAATTTTTCAGCTATGTGCATCAGGGTGCACGGAGAGATTTGGATGTAAAGCCTGCACAAGATTGAATTTGTTTGCCTATAGTGTTCTTAGATTTGATTCTATCTCAAAAACTGAGCCTGATCTCAAGAGCTAAAGGGAAGAACCCAGTAACCTGAATTGAGAGAGACAACCACAAAGCCTGAGATGGTGGGGGCACAGCTGCAGCAAGTGATCAGCAGTAACCATAGGGCTGAGACTCCAGGCTGGAGTCTCACACAGAAGGCAAAACAAAAATCTTCTTACCCTAAGATGTTGCCTTCAGAGGTCTACAAATTTGGATCCACAATAGTATGCTTAACTTGTAGTTGGAACTCTGAAACTCTAGTTTTGTTTAAAACTGGTACTTAAGTGCTGTCAATGGCCAAGAGCAGTGGTGGAAAAGACCAGCTCTGGTAGTGCAGAGGGTCCTATGGCCAGGCCCAGTAATCTGTTGCAAGTCATCCAGAGAGATGCCATCTTATAGAGGGACTTATGTTATGGGAGCAAGATTCTGACCATTGAATTATTCATCATTTTTCTCTATAAATAATAGCTTTGTAGGACAAAACACTGAAATTTCATTTGCTAAAGCAACAAACTGTGATATTAAAGCCATATTTTAGTTTAAATACTATGATAAAGAGAATCCACAAGAAAGGTCTGGGAAAAAAGATATAGAGAGTATAAAATAGAAACATTAAGTAACTCAAAAGAAATGCAGACTATGCAATAGTAATCACAATATTTGTTTTCCAGAAAACAAAACTAAGATATAACATGTGGGAATAACTTCTGGGGATGTCTTCTGTTGTAACTGGGAATCTTACACCTATCCTTATAACCAAAGTTAATCTTACAGTTTAAGATCACTTAAAACTATTTCAGCTTGTTTACAATGGAAACAATCTTACTAGGCTTTGGACTCTTCTTGTAAACTAAACATATATGTTTATTCTCTCATGACCCTTCCTTGCCACTGACCCAGAATAATGTGTACATAGATGTTAAATTCTTTTTATGCATACAGAACTACCTGGCAGTAGCCAATACCTATAACTAGTTATTTCTTTTGGTTTTTTCATTCAACTTATGCTCTCCTTTAATAAATGTTGTAAATATGTTCAATCATAGTTACTGCCTAACAATCCTTGCAGGCATCAGGCTGAACATCCCTTTTGTAGAACTTTTTTTAAAGCATATTTTTATTGGTTTTTTTGTGGCATTCATACAATATATTTTAATCATATTAATCATATGATTAATTTATTTAATCATATCTGCATCCCCATAGCCTGTCCACAAGATTTCATGCATTCTTTCTTACTTGTTAAGCCTTTTGAGTCAGGTTTGTATACCCAGCTGTCTCTTAATATGTGTTCATCCACTGACTCCTGATAGGTCCATCCATGATCACTCTCCTTGAAGAAGATAACTCTCCCTCACCCAGCAATGATCAGCTGCCAATAGTTCAGCTAAGGTTGGGGCCTTCTGTCCGTTTCCCCAGCTCTATCCCAGTTTTTATCTGATTGAGTCAGCATGGGTCTTGTGCATGTTGTTTCTCCTTGAAGAAGATCAACTCTCCCTCACCCAGCAATGATCAGCTGCCAATAGTTCCTCAGCTAAGGTTGGGGCCTTCTGTCCGTTTCCCCAGCTCTATCCCAGTTTTTATCTGATTGAGTCAGCATGGGTCTTGTGCATGTTGTCACCATTGTTGTAAGCTCATATGAAAAACTCCCAGGAGCCTGGAAGATTCTTGTTTCTTTATGACCCTGCACCACTCCTGGCTCTTAAAATCTTTCTGTTTCTTCTTCCACAATGATCCCTCAGCTCTGGGTGGGTAAGGTTTAATACAGGAGTCGTATCCAGGGACATGCACCCTGCAGTCTTTTATTCTCTACTATTTGGCCAGTTATGGCCTTCTGCATTCATTGCCCTCTGTTGCATGAAGAAGCTTCGCGGATGAGAATTGAAAGATGCATTAGTATTCTCTCTACCACTTGTTCAACTACGTACCATGAGCCTTAGGGGTAGAGGCTCCATTGTAGATATGTCACTTAGGATTAGGAAATTCAAAGATACTTATTCTCTGTGTGTGACCAGTTATGGAACACTGTACAAGACTCTGTCTGTTGTAAAATAAGCTGCTTCTATGAGTGCTGACTAGTACACCTGTCTGTAATACGAGGACCCATATTTAGCATACAGTAAGAAATTATGTTTCTAGTAAGACGCACTATTAGGGTAGTGTTTTCTCTAGGGTCTACGACCTCTCCAGCTGTGTGTATTTGGCTATGTTTTCTGTACCACACATGAGCTCCCTCATATTGAGAAGGCTTTAAGTCCAAATAGACAGCCGTTGATTACCCCTCAAGATAAAAGTGCCACTACTGCACATCTATAGTTTATTGTGGTGGTCATTATTGTGGTTATTAGGCTTTAAAACTGGTGTTGAACCATTGGTTGATTTTCTCCCTTAGCAGCTTGCATAGTATCCTCCACAACTATAAGAGTTTGTCTTCAGGGAGGAGGATTCTAGGTTCTAGCTCTATTGCTAGAAATATGTGAATAAGTCCCATGTTCAAGTATGTCCTGTCTTCAGTAATGGGGTCTTAATTTCAAGTTCTGGGAGGTAATTCAGGGCTGTGGCAATAGCCTGTGTTATTTTTGGAGTCTCTCGGACTACCCTGACCAACAACTCAAAGGGAGGTTTCTCCTGTTTGGCACTGTTTCTTGTAACATAGCCTCCAGCTATACACATGTACTCATGTACCAATAGTGTATGTGTATTTTTCAGTGGGCTCTTGAGCTGCTGCATTTCCCTCTGTTTTTCACACCACCTAAACATTATTTACCTCTAGTTTCTCTCTTCTTTCTCTAGGGTTGGAGGAACATGGCAAAGGTTAACTAACTGTTTCCCTAGGAAATATGGGGTGTGTGTGCACTCAATGAGCAGGGTGCTGCTGGTTCCTGAGGGACTGTGTGTGAAGGGTGGTGGGAGGAGACAGTGACACAGACATCTGAGACTCCAGCCCCCTCCTGGGGCCACCCAAGTTGGGAGAACCCCACTCTCCTGCCACAACCTGCCTTGTATAAACATGTACATTTCCCCATAACATTTTGAAGAAGGTTTACATTGACTAAAGTTTAAAAACAAAAAGGATGACTGAAAAATTTTTAGAGTCTAGTGCACCAGTGCTGATGTGAGGGGTTATGTATGGCGAGTGAAGAAAATGTGTATTCTGGTGGCCTGAAGCTTTACTGGACACGGATGTGTGAAAGTGTAGAGATATATTTAGTGACACAGTGTAAAGAGGAAAAAAAAAGTTAAAACTCCAAATGTATATATTTTTAATGCTCTTTCCTCACCCTGCAAAAGTGATCTGTTCCTGTTACTGTATTAACACTAGTTTTAGGAACTCTAAGCCATGCTAGAGCACTGTCCTCCAAAACATGGATGCTGCCCTTGGTCTCACCTCCTTCCTTTCTCCCACTTTGTTTATCCTCATCCTCATCCTCAGACAGATGCCTCTTGCTGTTAAAAGTTGGATTTATATATTTTAAGGGTTTTCGTCTCTGTAGGGAGACCAAAGAGAATTGTGCCATTTGCTCTCTTGGTTGAGTCCACCAGAGGCCTAAGATGTGTGGCTTTTTCCTAGCCTTTAGGCAGTGTGTGTGCATGTGGATGTGTGGATATTTATGTGTGTGCCCTGCATTCATGAATGTGTGGACTAGAGGAAGCTACTGCAAGGAAGAAGTTCTTAATAACAAGATCTATCTAGCATGAAGTACTTAACATTCTCCCTTAAAATATACATTTTTATAAAATGAAAACCATAATAAATGTTTTAAGTATTAAAAACGTTAGTGTGGTGGTGCACGCCTGTAGTCCCAGCACTTGGGAGGCAGAGGCAGGTGGATCTTTGTGAGTTCAAGGCCAGCCTGGCCTACATAGTGAGTTCCACGACACCTGGGGCTACAGGGAGACCCTGCTTCAAAAAGAC
>NW_008329031.1:1361708-1368223 GCF_000622305.1 Nannospalax galili
AAAAAAAAAAGCTTAACCTACAAAGGAAAATTAAACGGAAAAAAAAGAAAATATAATTGCTGAAAAAATCAACTTTGAAAGCAACAAATTATCCCCAGTTTGTGTTGCCAATGAGAGGTGGGATTAGATGGATAACATCTTTCTGTGGTTGTGTGTGCTGTGCTGGGTCACTAGGGGTCAGAAAGGGAAAATCCTTTTCTGATAAGACAAATCTCTTCATTTCTTTTTCTATATCATGATGGATGTACTGTTTCAGTAAATAGAAAGTCCTTTGTTGAGAGAATAGTTCTGAGAGCATTTAGAAGGAACAAGTTCTGAGAACGGATTGGACTCACTCTCAGTTTTAAGCAACACAGGAGTCAAGCTGTCTTTGCTCAGGCACTGCTGCCTTGAGGCATCTCCACAAAATGACCAGCATGTTAATAACAATCATGTACAGTAGGAGGAGGATGATAGGATCAGAACAGCTGAAGTCCTATGAATACTCAGGAGCTCTTGTAATGTACATGGCACCTAAATATTTTCAGATTAAAATCAAACAAAATGTTTTAACAATGCAGAAGTTATGAGATTACGGAAGTTTGCACCAAGGCTCAGGAAGCTGAAGTCAAGCAGTGTATGGTGGAGTTGGACAGAGCACCTGACTGGGCTATGCATGGAGTTTCCAAGGTGAAGATGCAGTTACAGTGCAGACTGTAGGCTCTTGGGGATGACAGGACATTGGGTGTCTATTGAGGAAATTCATAGGCACTGAGCAGAGTCAGCCCAAGTGAATAGCCATAGTTGCTGCAGGCAGCAAAGCTGCAGAAGCAGGACCACCAAGCCCACCGAGCCCACAGAGCCCACTGAGCCCACTAAGCCCACCGGAGTGTCGATGATACCACCACAAACACCAGTTGGCGCTCACAGAGTTGCAGAGTATGATATTTGCTGTGCTGGGTCTTGCTTTGGTCTACTCATTTTGTCACTGTCCTGCCATTCTTCCCCTTTTGGAATGGGAAGATGCATGCTGTTCCATTACATACTGCAAGCATACAATTTATTTTTTTTTCATTTTCATAGAACCCACAGCTAAGACTGTGACAGAACAGAAGAGACTTTGGACTTTGAACTTGCTTTAAATGTATGAACATATTTTAAAAATGTTATTATTTAATGGTTTCATACATATATGTAATAAACTTTAGACCCCATTTACCCCCTATTATCCTGTCTCATTTCCCACTCTTCTGATTGAAACCTTTCTGCTTTGGATTTTCCAACAGCTTTTCTCCCAGCCACACTCCCTGCTCTATGCTCTGTCTCACCAAAAGAAGCAGAAAAAATGGAACAAAGAAATATCCTCTGAAAGCCAACATAAATCCTTCCTCATTTAAGTTGATTTTATTAGGTATTTTGTCACAATGACGGAAATCTAATTCACCCAATTAAAAAGAGGTAATACATATACCTAAGTAGGTATTCTCAAAAAATGACATATAAATACTAAAGAGCTCTATGAAAAATGCTCAGCATGATAATTACCCAAGAAATGTAAGTCAAAGTCACATGAGATACACCACCTCACTCCAATAAGCCAGGTTCCTATAAAAAAGATTAAGCACAGCAAGTGCTGGTGAGGGCATGGAAAGGAGGGAACCAATCCTTGCACACAGTTGGTAGGAGTGCAAATTACTACAGCTAGTATGTAAAATAGTATGGTGGGTCCTCCAAGAATTAAAAATAGAACTCCTTTATGCTCAGGCAATTCCACTATTGGGTATTTATCAAATAAGAATGAAAATTAAATCAGCATGACAAAGAAACTTCTGTAGTTCTTCACCTAAGAACTAGAAACAACCCAATTGCCCATCAGCTGATTAATGGATAAAGGGAATGTACTATAGAAATGCAATGGAGTGCTCATTATCAACTAAAAGTGATGAAATCATGCCACTGGTGACAACATGGGTTGAACTGGTGACCATTATGTCAAATGAAATAAACCAGACCAAGAACAGCAAGTGTCATTGATCTTACTCATACGTGGAATTAAAGTGTTGATCTCATACAAGTTGAGCATATAATAACACATATCATAGGCTAGGGCACTAGAGGGTAGAGGAGAGGGAGTAATCTACCAGTGGGCACCAGTTATATTGAGATAGGAACAGAGATGTTCTGCTGTGGCATTACACAGTAGGGCAGCTATACTTGACAATGCTATGCTGTCCATTATAAAAGCTAGAAGAAAGAATTTTGAAAGTTTTTATCAGGAACAAATGGTAACTGTTTGAGGATGTAGATATGCTTAAACTGGTTTTAAAATTATACAATGTGGGGTTGGAGAGATGGTTCAGGAGTTAAGAGCACTAACTATTCTTGCATAGGACCTGGGTTCAATTCCCAGCACCCACATGGTGGCTAACAACCATCCATAACTCCAGTTCCAAGGGAACCTGAACAACCTCTTCTGACCTGGGCATTGCATGACACAGGTGCACTAATATTACATGCAGGCAAAACACTCATATACATAAAATAAAAATAATAAAATATTAAAAAATAAAATTATACTATATATGTATTGAAACAGCATGATACTCCATTAATATGTGGAGTTTTATGTTTTTTTATGTACCTTTAAAAAGTACACAAGGGTTTTGGGAAGATGGGTCTGTTGGTACAGTGCTTGCTTGGCAATCATGAGGACCAGAGTTCAGATCTCCATCACCCATGTTAAAACCAGACAAGGTAGTGCACATCTATAACCTAAGCATGGCAGAGGAGGGGTCACTGTTGGTACAGTGCTTGCTTGGCAATCATGAGGACCAGAGTTCAGATCTCCATCACCCATGTTAAAACCAGACAAGGTAGTGCACATCTATAACCTAAGCATGGCGGAGGAGGGGTCAAGGGAGGCAGAGACAGGCATATTCATGAAGGTTGCTGGTCAGCCAGTCCAGACACATTGGTGGCTCCAGCTCTGGAGCCTGTCTCAAAAAACAAGGTGGAGAGCAGTTGAAGAAGGCACATGACTTGACTCCTGGCTTTCACATACGTGCACACACATATGAAAATTTGAACACATTTATCAAGCCCACACAAAAAACAAACACAATCTAATTTTAAAAAGTCCCTGAAGACCACAAAGAAATATTATGGAGTACCAAACAGGCATGGCAGGGACCAGGAGGAGGAGCAAAGCAGTCTATCACATGGGCGACAGGAAAGAGAGAGACAGGAAGCAGTCAGAGACAGGATAAGATGCCCTTCCAAGGCACATGCCCAGTGACCTACATAATGCAGCTAGACCTCACATCCTAAAGTTTCCACCACCACCCAAACCAAGAGCAGTAGCAGCTGAAGAACAAATCTTCATTACGAGAACCTATGGGAGCCATTTCATATTCAAGCCCTAACACATGTATCACAGTTTTCTTATGAGAAGGGAAGATTTTTACCCAGGGGGAAGAACAGAGTATATCTGGGCACAAAGTCATCACGTTTGGTATTCTCTTTCTTTTGCTGACTGTTGAGGATGAAAGTGTTTTAAAGTAACTTTCTAGCTGTACGTCTGTTTTCATAAAATTCTTTCTAGTCAGATATAATTCAAGTGAAATAAAGGAACATATTCTCATAATGTTGCTTAACAAGATTAAATGTAGCTAATTTACACAATAATGAATAAACCTCCAGAACAAAGAACTGCATTATGAATTAGAGAAAGCTATAAATCTCTATTGTCCCATTAATTTTTTTAGCATTGAGATGTCTTAACTTACATTGTACGACTTTGTCTATACTCTTTCTTTCTAAAGTTCAACAATCCTTTTATGTTTTGATATTTATAATTATGGCATAATATGTATTTTCTATTCAAATTATTCTTCTTCTAAGTAGAAATACACATGCAAATTGTCTTACAGATTACCAGTCAGGATTTTTCCATAACTGGTTCACTACTGTTGATGCTGGTGGTTAATTATGTTCCTTAAACCAAAAGAATTGTTGGGCAGTGAGTTTCATCAGTAAGCACAATTACAAATGTCCTGAGAGGCTTGAAGGCATAGCTAAACAAGTCTGCTGATGTCAATGCTTGGTTTCTCAGTGAAAGCCTCCTCCACACATGGCACAGTGGGTGGCCCCTGAGTACCATATCCAACCTCCCTCCTACATGATAGATCCGTTCTTTTGGCAAGGATGATATGTGGTAAAATTCCAGAGTCACATGGATACATTTCTGTTTTATAGTTATTGAACAGAACACACAGGTCTAGCTGACTCGGTGGCTTTCCTCCTTTCAGGCTCAGACAGGACCAGAAAGGGTGTAAAGTGATATTATAGGAAGATTCTACTGTAGTATTTCTTGATGGTTCTGGGGTTGGAAGCTATCTGAACAGTGGTGTCTGGGAAAACTCACAGTTCATTGAGCACACCTGCATCAGCAACAGCCTCACATTCTACCTGACTTCTAACTGGAAACAGATGTTGAGATTGCAGGCAGTAGGTACACTCACTACTACCCTTACATCTCCAGGAAGAACAGAGCTCAGACAGTCCTTTCAAGGACTGTCCTCTCTTTCATAATAATCATTATGTCAAATCACGGGGTACGATCGATCACAACCTAACACTCAGCTGCCAAGAACACACCGCTATGCTCCAGGGACACAGACTTCCAGAATAAACCAAACACATGAGCGCCAGAGTTTTGACTTTTTAAAATTAGTAAAACAATTAAAAATAAAAAGTATGTAATTTACTCTAGTAGGAATTAAAATAATCTTTTCAGGTAAAGGAAATAAAGACATCCTGCAATTCACAAGTTGCATACTTCAACATTTTTATTTTATTTTATGTGCATGAGTGCTTTTCCTTCATGTAGGTAAATGCAGCCATGCATGCAATGCCTATGGAAGCCAGAGAGGACATTAGATCCCCTGGAGGTAGAATTAAAGATGGTTGTTAGCTGTCATGTGTGTGCTAGAAACTGAACTCCAGTCCTCTGCAAGAGCACCCAGTGCTTTAACTGCTGAGTCATCTCTCTAGCCCTACAATTTGAATAGTTTTAAAAATAAAAACGTCTGGCTTCCCGATTAAGTATGTTGTTTTCAATCCAAAGTCCATATGGCTGTGTTCCAGACCCCTTAAGATACATCTTATGGCAATAATTACATCCTCCTCTGCACTGATAGAAAAAGTTTGAGGCAAATTGTTTTCAGTAACTTGATCTTCCTCATGGGCAAATCTATGTTAGGATGTAATGGGGCAAGCCAGGGTACTGAAGAGGGTTGACATTAATTGGCGAATCAACTTGCTGCTATAAAACATCTTTAACTATATTAGAAATCTTTTTCACTTTCCAAATGTTGACTGATGAATTAGGAGTTGGGAGCAAAGCTTTTTACTGGTCATGAAATAAATGGAAATGTCTTTTATTAATTGCAGTCATGACATATCAGCTCTTCTTGGAAAATTCATCATTCTACAGACAGCAAGTGAGCTTTGAGGATGGGCTAAAGCAAATCACAAGCTATATGGAGAGAAGTGCAGTCAGCCTCAGTAGGCTGGGGAAATATAGAAGTTGGAAGAAACAAGATTATCACAAGGCAGGGGGTGGAAGAGGTGGGCAGTCATTGGTCAGATACAGGAAACATGACAAAGGTGAGCTGATTTCAGTGGGTGAGCAACCTCACATTGACTGATGAGACCAGTTCCCGCCCAAGGAAAATCAGCCAGAGTATTAATTGATTTGTCCCTTATTTAAGACAAATGATATGGTTTTGGGGAAAAGTTGAAGAAGTTATGGTGGTTGTGTTTCAATTTCTTCACTTAGGACCATGCGGATTTAAAGAGATAAGTTCCATCACCTGGGGCAGTGCCTGCAGATGTTCCATTAGTGGTGGTAACTGCTACCATTTCTATTATAGAAGACTTGTGCGGTCAAAATACAGGCAAAACTTTATAGAGCCATGTGGACAAAGTACAGAAACTGTTGACACCCGCAGTGAGGCATAGCTGTGAACTGCCAGGAAAGGTTTGTAAAATCCACAATGAGGCAATTTACACTTTTCCATGGCCCTTCTGTACCCACAAATACACCATACGGTATCTCTCTCATTCCCCCTCCCTGCCCAGTTCTCATGAGTAGCTTCCCAGGGAATCACAGTGGATCAGCTGTCGTTCTTTACAATTTTGAGATCTCTAACAATGGTTTGAACTATGAGTTCTTTACCTAAAGATGCCATGCCTGTATCAACTAAAACAACCCTTCCTGCTGAGCAGAATACATGATATACTTTTTTTTCCATAAATTTTTAGGTTTACATTTGAATTAATGCAGTTACACAATATTGTACTCAGTACAAACCCTATAAGACATAAAATTAAATGAAGTTTTAAACTTTAAAAAAGATCTCCATTTCACTATTAAAATACACAGTTTCATATAGAAAAATTCATTCTCAATACAATTGACACTAAGATGCACATGCATTTCTAATCTCTATATATCTGATTATTACTAGTCACAG
>NW_008329031.1:1368388-1369318 GCF_000622305.1 Nannospalax galili
ATTTTTTAATAAAAAATTTATTTATTTTTACACCCACTTCTCAAATAACACCCTCCCATAGCTTCCCTCCACCCACTAGAGCCCTTATACTCTGATATCCCCGTTACTGTCTGCTGTGTTGTCAGCAACCCCAGCCATTCCCCACCACTTGCCCTTCTGGTGAATCTAGTCAGCCTATCTAGAGGTCTTTGTTTTAGGAGGGTCAGCTGTTCCTCATCTAGTGGTAATCAGCTGTCAATATTCCTTTGGATAAGATTGGGGTCTGCTGTTCATTTTCCCAGTTCTATGCTGGGTTACTGTCTAGGAATCCCTTGGCCACCCTGGCCAACAACTCAAAAGAAGGTATCGCCTGTCTGGCATTGTTGCTTGTTAGGTAGCCTTTAGCTATACATATGGACTCTTATGAAATTGTATTGGCCCCTTTAATCTTTTGTTATACTTTCCTTTAGGGTGTTTAAGGCCATACAGTTGGACCAGATAAATTGATTTATTTTTACTCTTAAGGTCATTTGAGGATCTATTCCTCAGGGGTCACAAGGGCTTGGGAGGAGCCCCTGGCTTTCTTTTACCAGTTCCACTTATATGAAGTTAAGTCAAATGTCCTGCTCTACTATGGTTGGCTTTGCTTGGAAGCATGGAGGAAATGATTCCTCTGTGTTGACCCTCCTCTTTATAGACTGGACCCTCATTCAAGTCCATCTGGTGGGGTCTCCTCGGCCTCCTTGATCAACAGGACAGGTGACCCACCACAATTACAGGACATTTTGAGAGATGCTCATAGTCCCCTGAAAATAGTTGACCTAGGAGGGCAAGGAGCAAAAACTGTCCTTTATGTCCCTCTGACAAAATTATTATAGGCCTCAAAGTATGTCTGTTAAACACCCAAGAAAGTTAGTTCCACCAGTCTGGTATTTTTAATTACTGTGTGTC
>NW_008329031.1:1370540-1371048 GCF_000622305.1 Nannospalax galili
GCTGGTGAAGATTTTCTCCCATTCTGTGGGTTTTCTGTTCGCTTCCCTGGTTGCCTCCTTTGATGTACAGAAGCTTTTTGGTTTAATGAGGCCCCATTTGTTAATTCTTGACCTTGTTTCCTGAGCAATTGATGTCTGGTTTAGAAAATCCTTTCCTACACTCATATCTTGTAGCTTTTTCCCAGTGTTTTATTCTAATAGTTTCAGAGTTTCTGGCTTTACATTGAGGTCTTTGAGCCATTTGGAACTGACTTTTGTGCAGGGTGAAGGATAGGGGCTTAGTTTCATTCTTCTATAAGTGGAGATCCAGTTTTGCCAGCACCATTTGCTAAAAATGCTGTCTTTCCTCCAGTTAATGTTCTTGGCCCCTTTGTCAAATATCAGGTGGCTAAAATTGCAATTACTCATATTTGGGTCTTCAATTTTGTTCCATTGGTCTATGGGTCTATTTTTATGCCAGTACCATGTTATTTTTATGACTATAGCTCAAAATCTGGTATAGTAATCC
>NW_008329031.1:1374742-1380763 GCF_000622305.1 Nannospalax galili
TCAGGACTTCAAATTTAGGTCTGCTTCTTTTTGTGAACTTTATGTGTCTTTGTGGTTTACTTTTTGGGCGTGAAAAGCTGGTTTGTCTAAGCTTCTGGTTCTCTCCTTTGATTTTATATTGGAGTGGAAGGATTGCTTTTATCTTCAGAAGTTCCCACAGAGGCCACATTCAGATGAGAGTCAGATGTTTTCAGGCTTTTTCCTAAGGTCTGAATCCCTACAGGAACGATTTTGGCCTCAGGAATTTGGGGGTTGGCCTGGCCTGGGAGCCTGGCCCAGGAAAGATGCTGGTCTAGGGCAGCAGCAGGTAGCCATGCCACCCAGAGTTGCAAAGGCAGATGTGGCGGGAAGAGGCCCCAGGGACTTCTGGGGACTGCACAGAGGAGCTGTTTTGTTCTGGATGCAAAGGATCAGGATGAGGAAAGGTCATCCCCCATATCCTAGAAAGAGGCTGGTGGGTGGTGTGGGCCCAGGGAAGCATAGGGGGGTGAGGGTGGGGCCAGGCTCAGAAGCAGTGCTCCTGGGGCCCAGAGAAGGCACTAAGTTGGTCTAGATGAAAAGGATCAGGAAGCAGTATTGGTTCCCCAGGTGTCTCGGCCCCAAGACAAGGAATGGGGCTGGACCTAAACTAGGAGGAGAGAGTGGCTGGGGAGATGGGAGGGTGAATGATGCTGGGGGAGTCAAGGCTCGGAGGGTGCAATGGACTTACCCTGGAGAGAGGCCTGTGGGTAGGAGAGAGGCCTGTGGTGGGTGGTCATGATATATTTTTAAAACTTGCTCTGTATTGGTTTCCAGTTTCGGGTCACCATGCCAGATTTTTGCTGTTTCCTCCAACTCACAGGAATGGTTTTAACAGCCTATGTGGGGGCACAATGTTGCATGGCTGGTACTTCTCCAACTTTTATATGTGGCTGTGATACCATAGGTCTAAAGCCAAGAGTCTGCAATGCTAACCAGCCCTCCAGCAATGCTCTTACTGCTGGGCCTCAAGCACACTTTGAAGAGAGGGACCCCAGACTAAAGAGGCAGAGCATGCCTCGCTCCTGGGGCAATGAACAGCTTAGCACAGCTCCAGTGTCAGCGTCTTACAGAGCCCTACTATGGCCAGAAAAATACTTATTCCTCCAAAAGGTGTAAGCCAGCCAGGGTCAGAGACCGCTGCAGAGAGTTAGCTGTGGAGAATTAGCATGGCTGTGAGATTGGAAAGGAAAAAAAGGAAGTGTGTGCAGCCACCAGGGCAAAAGGCAGAGGTTTCTTGCAGGCTTGGAAGGGAGATAGGGCATTTACAGACCTGGTGTGAGACGGTGGGCCCATGGGGCTCAGTCAAAAGCTAAAGGAGACTGTGGGCTGGGGTAAAAGCGATCTGAATGGCCACCTCATTGTGTCTTTGTGAGTCACCCTCTCCCTCTCTACCATTAAAAAAAACATGCAAAATCCAAACTAAAGATGTCTTATGTGAGGCTGGAGAGATGGCTCAATGGTTAAGAGCACTGACTGCTTTTGCAGAGGACCCATCCATAACTCCAGTTCTGAGGGAATCCACCACCACAGCCTTCTGACCTCCATGGGCATTGCATGACATGGGTGCACTTACATACATGCAGGCAATACACTCACACACATAAAATAAAAATAATAAATAAAATATTTTTTGAAAAGTCTTCTGTTAGTCTGTGAGCCTTGGGTCCTCAGAGGATACCTGCGGAGCCTCCCAAAAAGGCAAAAGGGAAGAAAATTTAGTGTGACAACTACTCATAATGCTTAATGAGTGTATGTGTGTGTGTGTTCATATGTGTGCAAGAACGTGTGAGTATGCACATATACATGTAGCATGTGCCTGTAGAGGCCAGAGGCCAACCTTAACTGTTGTTCTTCAACTGACAGTCACCTTGTTTTTGGAGACAGGGTTTCACACTGGCCTGGAACTCACCAAGTAGGCTAAGCTAGATTAGCTGGCCAGGAAACCCTGGGATATCTGCCTGTCACCACTACCCTAAACTCTGGGATTACAAGTACATGCCACCATATTTGGCTTTAAAAAAAAGTGAGTTCTGGGAATCAAGCACAGATCATTGTGCAGTTACTTACTGTGGTGGTTTCAATGAGTATTCCCCTGTAGGCTCAAGTATTGGAACACTTGGACAATTGGTAGAGCTGTTTGAGGAGGTTTAGGAAGTGGAGGAAGGAAGTCACTGGGGTGGGTCTTGAGAGTTCATAGTCTGGTCCATTTTCTCTCCCTGCTTCCTGTGCCTGCTTGCAGATGTGAGTCCTCAGCTTCCTGCCCCTGCTCCCTCCTGTCATGCATCCCTGCCATTGATGGACTTTTATCTCTCCAGAACTATAAGCTTAATTAGCTCTTCCTTCTGTAAGTCGCCTTGGTTGGTCATGGTGTTCTATCCCAGCAACAGAAAAGTAACTAATACACCAAATAAGCTCTCCTCTCAACTGTTCAATGAGTATTTAAAGAGTGGAAAGCTGCAGCTAGCTCATGCTGCAGAGAACCCTCAATGCACACTGGTTCAATTCATCCAGTGAGTATGGGGATTTTGCTGCTGGCGGGGTGTGCTAGTCTACCTGTTGACTAAGAAAATGGCAGGTATAGTTTATGAAAGCAGAACATATTATCAATCATGTGTCTGTGGTTACAAATAATTAAGGAGAAAGTCAACTCCAAAGAAAAATGTATTTGTTAGCTGGTAAGAATTTAGCTAAATTCTTCACTCTTAGACTCATCTGTCTGAAAAAATCTTTCCCTCTAACAGTAAAATAGATCTGGGACTCTCAGTTCTCAGCAGGGTAGAGAGACAAGCATTATACTCCTCTACAAACATGCCCTTTCTCTCAAAGGTATTTATTTGAAATCTCTCTTTGCTGTTTGCACACCAACCTTAAAGTTATCTTCCAGGAGAGTGTAGGTACATTTTAATCAGCATTATCTCCAGAGAAAGTGCTCGTCTCTAATTAATGGCTCCAGCAACTGTGCTTGAGTGACAATTGCCTTTCATACTTTGTGTTCGCTGTGATTGCTGTTTATTCCCAAGTCCAGTTCTTATCATCTCTAGATAATCGATGTCTACTTCCAGGACAGCAGTAGCAGTCAGAGCATGAACGGTGTCACGGGGAGGACACCTGCAGCATCTCAGCCACCAGCACAAAGCACTCAGTGCAAAGCCTACTGGGTGCTGCTCTGTGTGATGGAGGGTCTCTTTGTGAGACTTTTGGGAATTGTAACAAATTAAAGTAAAATCACAGGGCATTCATTGTATTCCAGAGACACAATACTCAATTGGTGTCTGTTCTCATTCTCACTATATCTCAGCCTCATGTGAGAAAAACACCCACCTCCAGCTTGGTGGAATACCATGTGCAGAAAGACTATTGGAGCTTAAAACATCTGAAGACAATAGCATTTACCAGTGCTGGGCCAAGGCATGTGGAAGCCCGAGACAAAGGGTACATGGAATACAGATCTCTTGTCTATGTAAAATTATGATATTTTGTTCACAAAAGGTTTCCTTGGCATTTATTTTAATTTTTAATAACCACACTAAAATATTTATCAGGGCTGGAGAGATGGCTCAGTAGTTAAGAACAGTGGATATTCTTGCAAAGGACAAAACTCACCAACTTCAAATACTACAGTTTTCTGCCTCTTGCTGCTATTTCTTAGACTTTTATTTTTAACTTTTAATTATATGCATAAAGTGTTTGTCTGTGTTTGGGTCTGTGCACATATGTATAGGAGCCTGCAGAGGCCAGAAGATGTTCTCAGATCCCCTGGAACTGGAGTTACAAGTTATTGTGAGTCATTTGACATGGGTACTAGGAACTAGACTCAAGTGTTTCCTAGGTACTTACAGTTTCTCCTGGATTCACCTTTATCATGTATTTGGAGGCACTGTTTATCTCTTGCCTCTTGCAGTCCTTCCCTTTATTTCTTTTTAATATGAGTTTCCATTTTGCTTTTGTAATCAATTTCCTAGGTACTTACAGTTTCCCCTGGATTCACCTTTATCATGTATTTGGAGACACTGTTTATCTCTTGCCTCTTGCATTCCTTCCCTTTATTTCTTTTTAATATGAGTTTCCATTTTGCTTTTGTAATCATAATCCAACCTCAGCCTCCACTTGGCAGCTCTCCTCCCCTCTGCTCCATTCTGTCTGCCTACTTGTGTAGGTTTATTTAACCTCTTTGGAAGAACTGTGTTTTGGTGGGAAACTGGCTTTTTGGCCTTTCCTTGAAGAAATGTGTGATGGGGTATAAAGCAATCTGATTTGTGGAACTTGTATACAAAGAAGCAGTGTAGTTCCACAGAAAACAAAGAGTCCCTTGCCTGGTCCAGGTACTCTCAATTGATTTAGCCACATGGCTGTCTTTCACTAAGATTTCAAACCAGGAAACTGCATTTTCTAGGTCTACAAGGCAGCAGTCATCTGACAGTGACTTTAAAGTCTCCATTTAAAATCCCTAGTATTTAGGATAGGAGGGGTAGGGAACACTGTGAGTCATGGAAGCGACTACCTCACACATTCTTTTTCAAAGCACACTTAACTAAAAAAAAAAAAATCGCTCCTTCCAATGACATACCTATAAGAAGCTAAAAGGTTTGGATCATTATGTTACTACTGATTCAACAGCATCAGCTTGGATCAATAGAATTTTAAGGACAGGAAAAGCAATTTGGAGGAAAGAGCATTGACTGGAGGTCCACCTTACAAATGCAGATACACTGAGGATGAAGTCATGGTATTTAAGGACTAAGTCCATGCTGCTGCTCGTCAATGAACAAAACTTAGGGATGTTCATTCTGACAATGGACCTAGTGATTTTTTTTAAGGTTTACTGTAGGAATTAATTCAGCTAATACAGGGATGGCTTAACACACAGGCATTTATTTGGTTTTTAGCCAGAAGAACAGTCACTGTGTGGCTGAGTTCTCCATTTACCGTCTTTCAAGTTTGAGAGCAAGATGTCACTTAGCTGTAGTCTCCTATAGAGACTACCCTATGCAGGTTGCCAACTCCTTTCTGGCTTCCATTGGGGATTTCTCTCAGCCCTTCAGGCCACTCTCAAGTCCTTATGAGGCTCCTTGAAAATTCAAAGCTAGACACAAAAGAAGCTTTCCATACCAAACCCATCTCATTCCTTTCCTCATTGTGGCATCAGAGAAGTACACCTGATTAGGTTAGGACCTCTAGGATTCTCTCCTCTTTGGCTAACTCAAAAAAGTCTGTCTCATCACTGGACGGGTATGCCATTGTCTACCTGCCATGAAAGGTGAGGAGTCTCATGAGAATTCTGCCTGTAAGAGTTCTGTAAGGTGATTGCTGGCATTGTTGCTGCTACTGGGGCATGGAAACACTTCTGATTAATAAGGATTTAGTGTTGTGGGGTATTCCTTAGAAATAAGCCATGTACATAATCGACTCTTGTGGGGATACCTGGAAACATAAGAGGATAAGTACTCCTGGGCTTAGGGGACAACTGAAAGGGGGATTAACAATGATCCCCGAACCATGTATGGGTTTGACTTCAACTGCACTGAGGGCAGAAAAAGAGAAAACGTTTAATTCAGAACAAACAGTTACAGGACTGTTCATAAGGGAGGATGAAGGTAGGTACAAAGATGTTACAACTAAAATTAATTGCCAAGGGGCTTCTTCAATCCCCATGTTCCTAATTCTTCTAAATCAAGGTGAATTATCCTGTATTTGAGGTGGCTTGGGCTTGGCACACCCTTAAGCTAAGGGGGAGAGAGTGTTGAATCCGAATCCAGTCCTTCCGACCCTGGGATTTTCTGTCCAGAGAGGAAACCTATTCAAGCCAGTTCTCACTACAGGATCCACCCCAACACTCAACTGGGCCTGTGAGAAAGAGTAAGGAGCATCAGGACTCCTTGATTAAGTCCAGTTACTATAAACACTGAAAAACCCCTAAGCTGCCAGCACCACTTCTGGCAGGAGCAACTGAGGGGAAAAAACAACTGTAATTGAGAATCAACATGACTTGTGGTCCCCACC
>NW_008329031.1:1380828-1406756 GCF_000622305.1 Nannospalax galili
GGTGATACTGTTCTAAATTACTCAAACTTTGGGTATTTTGTACTAACATTCCCTTGTTGTGTTGAACCTTCCCAGGCATGTACAAAATTTTTCGCTCTAGAGATTAGTATTCCAAAGTCAAAATGCTTTGCCAACTTGAAATCTATTTGTGGGAATATTGCTATTTCCATTGAACTGTGAAAAATAAGTTCAACTAACAGAGTCCTGGTTCTCTTGCTCATTACCAAATGTCTGCAATTTCTACAAGCCCTGAAGAGATAAAGAGACCTGCATTATCATTAACTTAGTCTATGTATATTCTTTCCCTATTTCTCTTTGGTTCTGGAAGTTTAAGATTGGAGAAAGGAGTTGTTCTGGTTACTGTCAGTTTCTCTGACTGATGTGGTTTTGTTCTCAGAAGCCTTGAATACTTTTCATTTTAACTGAATGGCAAATAAATATTATGATAGCTTTCCTTGACACTTTAGACAAAACGGAGCCAAACAAAACCGTAAGTTAGCAGAAAAAGACAAGTCATGGACCAGAAGGAACCAAACACCTATGCCCTTGATTCCAATGTGGTTTCCCCCTGCCATTGAAAAGTCAAATATCTGGTCTTGAATGTCAGTAAGAATTTGTGACTTACTGATCTACTTAGGAAGCTAAAATGGTTTACTAGCAACTGTCTTTACCTTTAAGTGCTTCATTACACTTTAAAGAAAATAGAGTGATAATATTATAATGATAGTCACTAAACACTGTGGACACACGACAATCAATACAGCAGCAGCGACTGAATTTGGAGTCCCCTTTGGATGAACAGTTATTCTGGGAATATGCTTTTTGATAGTGGGTCCAAGAGGAAAGCAATCAATATTAGCAGCATGTCTTAAAGTTTGTAAAAAAAATCTCTTATTTAGATTACACTTAGGGGAGGAATGTGAGGTGAGGAATGTCTGAGAGACGATGGGTTTTAGGGACACTGTGAGGTACTATCACATCTGACTTCTCACGGCAAGTCTTTTATTTGTTTTTCTTTTTGAGGTCCTGGGGCTTGAACCCAGGGCCTTGCACTTGTTAGACAAGTGCTCATTAACCACGTTGTAGCTGTAACTTTCACACAAAATTCTACAAGGAGAGATGTTACCTGAATTTTATAGATGATCTGGAGCCTCACTATTACTCTGCACAAGAATTTGACTCCAAATTTGTAAATTTTCTAATGACTTTTTCTCAGACATTCTGGGCATGGATTTGGGAAGAGTGTGACTAAACAGTTATTACCTAGCCTGTACTGAGGCAGCAATTGTGAAGACACTTGTCGGGCTTCAGTGCTGTGATGGCTCACTCACCTGACTAGCAAATGTTGTGAACAGCCTGCTGAGGAAGCTCAGGGGACTGATGCCCAGAACAGCTACATGTAGACTTCCTCAAGACAGACTTCTTAAGTGATAGTCAGCAGTTGCAGAAGTTTGACCCCGGAGCCACACCTGCATCGGATTCTCTTTACACATCTGCTGCTTTTCCTCTGTGGTTGTGACCACTCCCTTCACAACACATCCAGAATCAGCCAGACAGCCCAAAAGAAAGAGACTCCTATACTTTGGTTCAAGTTTGACATATGGCAGAGACTTATTCTGCCTTGTTTTGATCACATATGCACACCTGTTATGTCCTTATAGAGGCTTATATTTGATTTATGTGGGGAGAGCAGTCAATACGCAGACTGAGATGTGGAAAGAGCCAGAAGAGCAACGAAATATGTTCGGTATGTAAGAACCAGGAGAACTTACAGTAAATAGTGACCTGCCGGCCTTCTTTGCTGAACACTGCTTTAGGAAGTCTCTGTAAGCCTGGCACAGGATGGGATCAGTCTTTATCTCTCACAAAGCAATCTGCTATTGACAGAATGTGGAAAAAGAAATGAATGGCTGTTTGATTTAGCAGATAAAGGAATGAGCCAGAAGTCAGAGCACGTGCCCACACGTCTTCATCTACTTCATCTATGCATCACGCAGCAATTATTTCCATGTGATCGTTTCATTTTTCTCCACAACAGCGAAGTGCTGTACAGAAAGCTTTCTCTTCATTTTGCAGATAAGAAATCAGATACCGAGAAAGCTTAAGTGACTTTATCCCAGTCACATGGGTAATAAATGGCAAGGTGAGGACTTAAGCTCAGTTTCCCCTTCCTAGTCTAGTACAACGCATCACGCAGCAAGTATTTCCATGTGATCGTTTCATTTTTCTCCACAACAGCGAAGTGCTGTACGGAAAGCTTTCTCTTCATTTTGCAGATAAGAAATCAGATACCGAGAAAGCTTAAGTGACTTTATCCCAGTCACATGGGTAATAAATGGCAAGGTGAGGACTTAAGCTCAGTTTCCCCTTCCTAGTCTAGTACAATTTTTACTACACCACGGGGTTCCTGATGTAAAACTTCAGTCAGATGGTGACAGGGTAGATGGGGAAGGTCTCCTCACAGTTTGACTTCTATCATCTAAACTGAAC
Organism: Nannospalax galili; assembly: GCF_000622305.1. Lineage (NCBI taxonomy): Eukaryota > Metazoa > Chordata > Mammalia > Rodentia > Spalacidae > Nannospalax > Nannospalax galili. Next base: position 1,383,319 of record NW_008329031.1, read on the forward strand.
ATTTCACTTTGTACGTGAAGTTTATATGTGTCTCTTGCTAAGGTGACCCTTCTCAAATTTGGCAACCCCTCATGTGGACAATCCATGGCTCCCCATCACACACAAAACAAAGTCCAATCTCCTTAGCAAGGGTCACAAAGACCTTCATCACGTCATCAACACCACTTGTTATGTCTGTGTTCTTATCCTCACATGACTCTCTTTAAGAATCCAGCCACCTGGTCTAACTTCTCAGGGGAAACCCCAAATACTCTGTGCTCCTACTGGTTCTTCTGCCCATCAGAAGGCCTCACATAGGTGAGTCGATAGTGGGAGACACAGAAACGACACTGGACACCACACTTTGTTGGAGAAAGCAAAGGCTTCATTATTACCACTAACTGGTGTTTCATGCTTGTTGTGTGACTTATCTTACCTGAGGTGATTACAAACACCCACACCCCCCACACACACATATTCTGCCTAGAATGGGCTGCCCAGAAGTCTAACACAAGAATAAAATCTAGAAGTAAGCAGAGAGTATTTGAGGCCAGCTTTCTCTACATCCCATAGAAGAGGGAAGAAGGAAGGAAAGAACCAAGAAAGAAGGCAGACAGGGATGGATGGCCTTCCTTTGCCCATTTTTTCCTCTTTTGTCACCGAAAGAATAGGGAAGTCATCTACTGAGGTCTAGTTGGCCTATCTAGAGTCTCTCAATTTAGGAAGATTAGCACTGAGGGATGTCTGGGGACACTAACTTAACACAATAAGCCTTAACACAAATGACAGAATGTATGAATTCTAGTGGGGGAGCTATGGGAGGGGGGGTCAGTGGGGAAGGAATTATAAAGATGATTAAGATTGATTGGAATGTTCTGTATGAAATACACAAAAATTCAATTAAAAAGAAAGAACAGGGAAGCCAAAATTATCAATGAGGAAGCCTGAATAAAAAAATCCGAGGTGAAGCCAGTCAGCCACAGGCTGTGTTGAAGGGGTCCTGTAGAGTGTAGACCATTGGTGACCAGATTTCACCAGGTTGGGAAGTTTTTAAGTATCAACATAGTGCTATAAATATAAAAGTAATTTAATTTTTAATGTCCAATATACATATGTTTCTACAAAAAACAGAGCAGATGGGTTTAGGGAGAAGAAATGAGGCCAAGTAGGAGACAGTAGTTTTGATTCCTGAGGCATTGATAACTCCAGACACCCAATACTTCCATCATAGAGAGCCAAGAATACACCACAAAAAAGGAATATATGACCAGTCTCACTTCCATAGGCAGCATAATGATATAGCTTATGTATCAGTTTGCTTTCAGCAACAGTCTTAAAAATGTGCTGATGTAAGTTTATACAGCTAGTGACCATTAAAGATTTATGCACACCTAATGATCTGTCCACTGGAAAATATGAAAAAGTTTTGCTTTGGGGTTTGGCAAATCCAATTCTCTCTTTTCCCATCTACTTTCCTTCACCAGCTACTGTATCCTTCTACTGGTAAAAAGTATTCTAATAAAACTTATGGACAGAGATGATGATGATGATGATGATAGTGGTGATGGTGATGATGGTGGTGTAATGGTGGTGGTTGGGGTGGTGGTGGTGGTGGTGATGGTAGTGGTGGTGGTGATTATGGTGGTGGTGGTGATGATGGTGATGGTATTGATGGTGATGGTTCTGATGGTGGTGGTGGTAATGGTGGTGGTCAGGGTGATGGTGGTGGTGGTGGTAGTAATGATGGTCGTGGTGGTAGTGGCGATTATGGTGGTGGTGGTAGTGGTGATGGTGATGGTGGTGGTGGTGGTGATTAGGTGGTGGTGGTAGTGGTGATGGTGATGGTGGGATGGTGGTGAATAATTGACTATATGTTGAGTGCTTACAGTGAATGGAACTTATGGTTATTTTAGCAGCTTAAACCCAAGTTTCTGATTCCTTCACAAATCCAGGAGTTTGAGCTTCATATAAGTTTTACCTGAAATAAAAGACAACCTGTGAAACACAGTGTGGGTAATTTTTCAGTGAATGTAATTGCAACATTACAGCCCTGACACTAATTCACCTGCCAGCCTATTTTCCTAGGACTTGGTAGCAAAAACTTAATGCCATCTCTAGCCCTTTCCATCTTCAAAGCACTCACTGAAACATCTAATTAATCTCCCGAACGTCACTAAAGGGGCACAATCCACATGCTGTCACTCCTCTTTCATCCCCTCCATCTTTTCTTGTCAACCTGGAAGGTTGTTTAGTTGAAAATCACATTTGGTGCTTGATTCTCATAAATATCCAGGATAGGGGAGTATTTGTAAGGTGTCTCCCCGGCCCACAGGCAAAGAACTGCTCTGTCTGTCTGGAAGTTGTTATCCTGCCCAATCAGAACCAAAGCACTGTGGTGAGTGCAATGCAAACCCCCATGCTCTGCTCTTGATTGAACTCCTCTGCATGCCAGGCCTATCAGAGTTGCCAGGGAGTACCTGGAAGGTATTCACTGTAGTATTCATCTGATCGGTTTTCGTAAATGCAGTGAAGAACTTGGAAGCAGTGACCTCTTCTTTGTGTGAGTCAATTACCAAATAGAAATACAAAGCAGATGTGTAACAATCAACAGATACGTGATGCGAAGGAAATAATATTCCCCTGATTTCTCACCACTGTTCGTGACTGCGTCTAATCCTTGTCTGGAGCTCTGAATTTGTGTCAAATGTCATCCTTACTAATGTTTCCAGACTAGTCATGGACTAGTCTAATAATGAAGGATTCACACTTTTTCCTACCGTTCCCTATGGTCAGCTCCCTTTGCTTTCCTGTCTTAAGGAACATCTTTGGATCCAAAGTAAGACCGAGGACTCGTGTGGAAATCAAGGTAAGGAAATAACCGTATTTTCCTATATTATTGCTGACTTCTTTTGAGTTAATTTCTTGTTGATAGTATGACAATGATTTTTTTCCAGAATGACTGTTATAGAACAGTATCCACATTCTCCTGTAAGGTAACAGAAAAGGTAACCACATAAACTCACAGTCCAAGTGATTTGCATGCCTTAATATAAGCAAAAACAACAAAAAATTTTAAATAGCCATGCATGTTTGTATTTTTCTCATGTCACCAAATTTATGTCTTGACTTTTATAAACTTAATTGTATCATTTCTTTAGATTTTCAGATTGTGTCAAATCATGTCCCCAAATCATGATCTGTCAGGCAATAAGAACATTACTTTACAGCATATACTACAGTACATAACCCTTTCTGGACTCTTCTGCATGGTGCAATTTGGAAATGGCAGTCAATCATCTCTGAGGAACAAAGTTTCAGTTGGTAGCAAGAACACCGCAACAGAGTTTCTGAAGTGTAGTGCTTAATCTATGATTACTTTTAAATGCCATTTTGCCTGACTTGAAGCTAGTTTTCTCCTCCATACCGATTCTGACACTTCCATCACACCTCCTTCTCTTCACATAGCCTAGAAGACCAGATCTTAGTGGGTCCCCCTGTAGGTAAAGAATGACGTGACAATAACAAATGTTTGGAAAGAATGCTAAAGATAGAGGCCTCTGAAGCTAAACTAAAATTAAATCTGCCATGGCTTCTCCCGGCCCCAGAGAAGGAAGGATGTCATATCACCTGTCCACAGACCCCCCCAAGTCTGTCTAAAACATGGTGTCTATACTGGGCAGCCGAGAAATGAGCTCATCTTGTGTAAATATTGAAGACCGCCTAAGGGAAACAGGTGGAAGGAGAGTGATTCAAGATGGCTGAATGGAAACATGTTGCACATGGCTTTGACCCAGGGAGAAAACAAAGATAAAACTATTTTAGAAACAAAGGAGAAACTATTTCAAGGGAAGCAATTGGGAGAGAACTCAGCACATCAGCAAGGATACTGCAGGAAACCTAAATAACACGGAGTTATAAAAGCAAGCTAGAGAAAAGAAGCAAACACAACTCCAACTGTAGCTTCTTGGCAAGATTGTGTGGTGGGGGTGGGGGCATTCCTAATTAGCCAGTGAAGAGACTAGGAAACTCCTGTTGTAACATCAAACTGGAAGCCTAAACTACAAGAGAATGCCATGGCTTTTAACAAAGTTTAGCAGTTAGCTATTCTAGAAGCAAGCCTTCTTCTACAAAGAAGTAACTCTGGTTAAATGCCTCTACAGCTTGCTACAACAGACACTGCTAGAATCCACCCTGCGTTAGAGACCAGCAGCTGGCTCCTTGATACCACTGGCAGCTTTAGGGTAATGTACACAGGTCTCAAGAGGCAGAACACAGATCTCTTAGCAAACTGCAACTTTAAAACCAGTGGCCACTGCAGCTACCTCTAGTGCCCCACACATGCGTGCCCTACTGGAAGTAAAAAAGTTCTCTTCAGCTCACAGCACTGGGATTTCAGCAGCTGGTACCCCAATCTCTGGCATCTTCCAAGCCTATATAGCCTTTAGGACTCAGGAAAAGTTTTTATCAATAAACTTTTGCTCCAAGGGCATGGTTGCCAAGGCCACTAGCACTGGACTCGTTGGTATTTGTTCTGCATGACCTGAGGTATTTCCCACCAATGTCCCAGAGCTCCAGTACTGCAGATGCTGAAGACCAAAGCTACAGGCCCCAATACCATTGTTACCTACCCTATAGGCTCTAGGTGAGGTCTTCATGTGGTTACCAGTGACCCTAACATCACCTGCACATACCCAACTGGATATAAAGATGACAAGACAGTGCTTGGGTTCACTAGGATAACCCCGTTGGGAACTGAACACAGTCCTTTTCACTTCCCATGCTACTGAGAACACAGCAGCTGTTGTCACCCGCCCTAGTGCCTTGGTGTTCAACTGTGTGACTAAGGAAATACACATTTGGAAGCCTTTGTCTGCTTCAAAGCCATGCAATGCCTTTCATGAACTGCTACAGTCCAGATTACTGAGATACTCACACATGCTCCTGACACAAGTTATAGTCAAGCACATCACGTAGCAACTCTACTTTTGAGGTCAGTAATAGCCAAAGTCAAAGAACTTACACAACTGACATCCTACCTTCCATTTAGCTCAAAAGGATTTTCCAAGATGCTATTCCGCCAAGATGGGAAAGGTGACTATCACACCAGGTATACATACGTCAGTGGAGGGACACAAGACATAGGAAAGGAAGCATAACACATATAAAGTAACAGAATAATCCTGAAATAGATCCCAGCTTGAAACAGACAAATATGACATTACTAAAAAGGAATTCAAACTAATGATCCTAAGAAAACTCAGAGAAATTTAAGAGACTATAGACAATAAAAAAATGAGAAAAATTTCATACATAAATGAATTCACCAGAGATTGAAATAATAGAGAATTAATTTTAAATCATGACGTGATCTTTTTGCATCAGATGAAGGCTACTGCAGTGTTGCACATTTGGTCAGGCACAGAGAACATACATCTGGGAGATGCCCAGTACTAGGTGACACACCTGCAGTCGAATATCTACAACTAAGGCCCATGGAACATAGTGGAATAAAGGGTATAGAGAGGGCTAATGCACCCACCCACTCTCAACAGTGAGGCTCCCTTATACATCAGAGTGCGATGCACAGAGGGCCACATCTGGCCAAGTTTGGAGAATAAGAGACTGTAGAGTTGTGGGATGGGACTCCTATATGGAACCTCACTCATAGCTCAGGGACCATTGTGGAAGAGGAGGCAGAAAGATTGTAGGAGCCAGGGCTGCTTCATGATTACAGGGAGGTGGAAGCTTCCACGCCACTGGAGGCTTGTTCATGGGAGCCTGTGGCAGCAGTGGTGTCGAGTGCGGGACCCATGTCAGCTCAATGAAACAAGGGCCCAAAGGGGAGGTGAGAAATAGGCAGCAGGTCAGCACTAGCCTGAGAACTATTTGAGACTCATTGCTGCTGGGTGAGGGAGAGTATGACTTACATACTACCACTGGATGGGCTGACTAGACTCCAGGGGATGCATTTATACTGAAGGACACTTGGGTATAAACACCTGAATGAATAGGACTCAGCATGTATGGCAGAGTGCATAGGGTTCAGTGTGGGGCTAGGGAGGGGGGGAGCATGGATGGGGAAGGAAGGTCTGGATTTAAGTGGGAAATTCTGTATGAAATTTAAAAAGTGCCACAAAAAATTGAAAAAAAAATGAAGCTAAAATTAATGGATGAAATGAAAAATACAAATGAGTGAGCTTGAGGACAGATATTTTAAATTAATCCATTCAAGCAAAAAAAATTGAGAAGAAGTACAAAGGAGGAGGAGGAGGAGGAAGGGGGAGGAAGGGGAAGAGGAAGAGGAAGAAAGAAGAAAAGAGAATTAAAGTCCACATAATATATTGAGCATTATCTCTGAATGAACAAATACTTGGCATTATGGGAATTTCCTGAGTAGAAGAATAACACTGAAAACCATGGAATGAAAGGATCGATTGCCTGGAGGTTTCCAAGGCTTTAAACAGACACAGACATTCAGACTGAAGAAGCTCATCCATCCACAAGCACCTCTTACCAAGGCATACTGCAGGCAAGATGTCAGAATCGCAGGACAAAGACAATTCTAAAGACAGCAAGAGAAGTGTGAAGTCACGTAAAGGAGAATGCCAACCAGCTTTACAGCAGATTTCTCAGCAGAAACCTTACTGAGGTCAGAAGACAACGGATGATGGAGCAAAAGTCCCAAAGGAAAACAAAATCTGCCAACCATGAAATTGTATTTACCCAGCAATATTATTCTTTTGAAGTAAGAAGCAGTGTATAGAAAATAAGCAGAAACTGAGGGAAATCATCACTGGCAGACTATTCCTACAGAATTTTAAGAGTCTTACACTTTAAATAAAAGACAATCACCAGTAGAAATTCCCATGAGTATATAAAAGCCACCTGAAGAACAGATACATGAAGGAGAAGAAGAGAATCAAACTTTATTAACTACCAATATATCTACCAATTCACAAAAATAAGAGAATCAGAAAGGAACAAAGAATATATAAATAAGCAGAAAATAATTAGCAAATGGAAGGAAGAACACCCTGCTCATCATGAATAACCTTAAATATAAATAAGCTACATTCCTCAATCAAAAGACAAAGATTATGGAAATGTATTTAAAAATAAAGACCCAACTAGATGATATCTACAAGAAGCTCTGGGTCACTAGTGAAGATATAAAATGTATACATAATAGCGAACTATTGGAAAAAGACACACTATACAAAGGGAAAGTAAAAATGAGTAGAAATATTCATGTCAAATAAAATAAAATTTAATTAAAAACTATGTGACAAAAGAATGTTATATACTAACGAAAGGATCAATTCAGCAGTACCACATAACAATTATAAATATTTATGAACCCAACAGTGGAACATTCAAATATATAATGAAAATATTATTAGATTTAAAAGAAGAAATGTACTCCAGTTCAATATAAGAGTTGAAGTATAATAAACTACAGTAAAATACTTCAAGATGTTAACATCTCAATTTTTTCAATGAATGGAGGCACCACAATATTTTACATTCAAATATTCTACAATGGCATAGTAACAAAAACCAGCATGGCTGTGGCTTAAAGTCAGACACATAGACCAATGGGACAGATCAGAAAATCTAGAAATTAACCTGCATACATATATAGTCAGCTTTTTTTGACAAAGGTGACAAGAACATACAATAGAGAAAAGATACCTCAGTGGTAAATGGTGCTGGCAGATCAATGAAGTTGGATCCCTTTATTCACACCCAAAAATCAACTTAAGGAGCTGGAGAGATGGCTCAGTAGCGAGGACCTGGGTTCAATTCCCAGCACCAACATGGTGGCTAACAACCATTGTAACTTCAGTTCTGGGGGAAATCTGATGCCCTCTTCTGGCCTCCACAGGCATTGCATACAGTGGTGCACTGCATGCAGGCAAAACACATAAAGTAAAAACTGACTAGTTAATTAAAAATCAACTTAAAAATGAATAGAGAACTAAATATAAAAGTAGAAATTATGAAATCTCTGGAAGAAAACATTAAAAAGCACCTCAAGACATTGGTTCAGGAAATGATATTTTAAGGTAGAATTCCAAAGGTCACAAAATAAAATAAACATGTAAGAGTGCATCAAACTAAGAAGCTGTGAACAGCAAAAGGAATACCCAAGGGTTAAAGGGCAGCCTACAGGATTTGAGAAAATATTCCAAAATGACTTAATGATAAAGGGCCACCCAGAATTCAAAATGAACTAAAAAAGTTGAACACTGACGAAACAAATAATTCAACTGTAAAATGTGCCTAATCAAATGAATAGACACCCAGAGACACACAAGTTACTAATAAGCATATGAAAAAAATGCTCAACATTGTTAGCCACAAATCAAAACCACAGTGAGTTCTCATCTCAGTCTGGTTACAGAGCCTGTGGTCAAAAGACATGCAAAGCTGGTGAGGATGGAGAGAAAGATTCCACTCATGTGCTTTGAAAAGTTAAATTAGTGCCTCCGTTTGGGAAGACACTATTATGGTGATTCATTTAAAAACTGAAAACCTGGTTGGGGAGATGGCCCCACGGGGAAGGCACTGCTACACAAGGTGAGGACCTGAGTTCACATCGCCAGGACCACATAAGGCCAGACAAGGTAACCTGTGTCTATAATCCCAATGTTCTTAGAGTCAGATGGGAGGCAGAGGGAGGAGAATCCGCAGACGCTTGTGACCAGAGAGCAAAGAACAAGGCGGTCTGTCTCAAACAAGGTGGTGGGTAAGGACGTATGTCAGAGTTTGTCTTCTGTTCTCCACATGCAAGCATGTTGGACAAGTGAGTGCCCACAATCACACTCACAAACATGTACTCACACACAACACACACAACTCAAAACAGAACTATCATATGATCCCGGAAATTCTACTGTTAAGCATATAGCCGCTGGAGATTAAATCATACTAAAATGCTACATGCACTGCTGTGTTAGTCCTGATGCCTTTCAGTGGATGCATACATAAAGAAAATGTGGTATCTGTAAAGAATGAATTATTATTCAATCATAAAAATAAAGAAATCTTGGGTTGGTGCATGAACATAAGAAAACCAAGGTTTTTGGACCTCTGGGATCTTGCTTATATAAATTTGCAACATGGTGACAGCATGCACAAAATCCATGCTGACTCGATCAGACAACAATTCAGCATAAAACTGGGGAAACAGGTAGCAGCCCCCCAAACTTAGTTGAGGAACTATTGGCCACTGATTACTGTGGGGTGAGGGAGAGTAGATGTTCTTTAAGGGGTGACTCTAGATGGGCTGACTAGACTCCAGTGGATGAATTTGCACTGAGGGACACTTGGATAGAAATGTTTGACTGAAAGGACTTAACGTATATCACAGAATTAATGAAATCTGGTGGGGGTGGTTATGGAGGGGCATGGATGGGACAGGGGATCTAAATTTGATTAAGATCTATTATATGAAATGCACATATACTCAATAAGATATGCATTATAAAAAATAAAGAAATATTATTATTTCCAACAACATAGGTAGAGCCAGGGGTCTATGTTATGTGAAATAAACCAGATACAGAAAGACAAAATTTCACGTTCTTATTCATTGGTGAGTGCTAAAATGTCAGTCTCAGAGAAGGATGGACTGGAATAGTGGTCACTAAAGACTAGTCAGGCTCCATGGGAGAAAGGATGGAAAGTTATTAAATAAGGGGTACCAAACAGAGATGAGTGATGAGGTCTTGTTTTCTATAGCATACTAAGGCGAGTATCAGCTAAAGTGATCTATGATGCATTTCAAAATGACTTAAAAAGGTATAAAAATCTCAACACATAGATAATGATCACTAGCAAAGAGATGTTAGTTCTTAGCACCCTGAACATCCCACATCTACATGTATCAAATTTTCATACACCATCATGTTGTCTAAATATGTCTCAGTGGATAAAAAGGCAGAGTAAAATATCAGAAACTCATTTATTTTTTAGAGATCTTAATTTATTTCTAATTATGGGTGGGGGGAAATAGATGCCTGAGGAGGCCAGAAGGTGTTGGAGCTCCTGGAACTGGAGTTATAGGCAGTAGCAAACCACCTACATGAGTGCTAGAAACCAAACTCAGGTCCCCTGCAAGGGCAGCACACACTCTTAACTACTAAGCTGTCTCTCCATCCCCACAGAAGTGCATTTAAATGTTCTATTTAGAATACATTTGTCCACTGATCTCAGCATTGTATTTCATTCACTACTCCACTCACCCAAAACACTTTGTAGTTGAGCTCCTATATAGGCACTATTGGCTGATTTAGAGAACTGTGCCTGTAGTGGTTATTAAACTCTGGTTCCTGAATGTCTTAGCACATTTGGGCTTCCATACCATACACTGGCTAATTTTAAATAACAGAAACATTCCTCAATTTTTGAAGCTGGAAAGTTCAAGATCAGACTAACAGATTTGGTGTCTGGTAAGAGCATGCTATACTGGACAGATGGGGCCTCTTACTGCAACTTAACATAGTACAAGAGACACAGGAACCCCTGCAACCTCTGGGTACCAACACCATTCATGAGGCAAGCCCTCATGCCACTTATTTGCTAAAATATTATCTCAATACTATTCCATTGGTGATCAGTTCATAACATACTCTTGCATTCAGATCAGAACACTGCAACAACAGCAGTCTAATTACCCAGAACTTCTTAGGAATGTAATTATGTTCTACTCAAGACTGGTACATCAGAGATCTGTGTTTTGAGAAGCTTTCCAGGTGACTCTGAGAGGCACTTAACTTTTAGATCTTCTGGTCTAGAAACTACCACTTAAGAAAAATACATATTCTCCAATCCTTTGTAATTACACTTTTTCTTTAGAAGTACAATAGAGAAGGGAGTTAGCATATAAAGTTTTTAAAAATTAATAAATTTAATACTCTAAAACATTTTGTCTATAATATTTTGGCCCACTTTTAATGTTAAAATATTTAAATATTTTTTTTCTTTTTTTAAAAACTTTTTTGGTCTTTTTGAGGCAGGGTCTCTCCATAGCTCCAGATGGCCTGGAACTCACTAGGTAGACCAGGCTAGCCTCAGACTCACAGAGATCCACCTGCTTCTGCCTCCTGAGTATTGGGATTAGGTATGTCACCATGCCTGGTTAAAATAGGTTTTTTTGATAATTGAGCTTTTTGGTGACAATTTAAAATTTGCATTTGAGGTAAAAACTTTATTCACAGCATCCTGGCATTGTCTCCACCTTTAGTGGGGGTATACACATCAGAAAGAGAATGTACTCAGAGAGGCTCAGCATAGATTCTAAAGGTAGTAGGACAGTCATTCTGAAAATGAGTGGTTTGGGGAATTCCTATTGTAGCTGCACATCCAAGCATCTTGCACACAGAGGACCTCATGTGGCCCTTACCTGTGGGTGGTCAGGGATAATTTTTCAGTTTCAGGAATTTAAATAAGATTTCCAGGATTTTCATAACATTCCTCAGGTCTCCTGTCCTGTGAACAGTTTTGATTAGGCATGATTGCTAATTTATCTGCTTCTAAATAAAATCATGTTAACAAGATGAACTTGATTTAATGTGAATATTGTGCATGTCCACAGTTACTTTTGTTTTGTTTTTCAGTCATGGCTGATCAATCATGAATTGTGATAAGCAGTCTCCTGCAGGCCTCCTGCTATACCTCTCCTTTAACTTTGCTTACAGGATAATAAGGGTAGGGCCTGATGACCAAGTACTCAAAAATCCAGATCCTCCTCCTCCTCCTCCTCCACCTCCTCTTCCTCCTCCTCTTCCTCTTCCTCCTTCTATTCTCCTTTTAAAAAATCATTTATTTTTCTTTTATGTGTACAAGTGGTTTGCCTGCATATATATAAGTGCACTATGTGTGTGCAATGCCTATAGAGGCCAGAAGGGGTGTCAGATGCCTTGGAACTGGAGTTATGGAAGGTTCTTAGCTACTATGTGGGTGCTGGGAACTGAACCTGGTCCTCTGGAAGAGCTGTAAGTGCTCTTAATGGCTAAGCAATCCCTCCTGCCCCCATTTTATTTATTTATTTTTATTTTATGTGTGAGTGTTTTCCCTGAATGCACGTAAGTGTACCACATGTGTGTAAACCTGTGAAGGCCAGAAGAGGGCATCAGATCCCCTGGAAATGGAGTTCTGAATGGTTGTCAACAGCTATGTGGGTGCTGGGAACCAAACCTGGGTCCTCTGCAAGAACAGCTAATGCTCTTAACCACTGAGCTATCTCTCCAGCTTTTAAAAAAGTCTGTGTGGGGGGCTGGAGAGATGGTTCAGCAGTTAAGAACACTGGCTGTTCTTGCAGAAGACCCGGGTTTGAATCCCAGAACCCACATGGCAGCTAACAACTGTCTTTAACTCCAGTCCCAGGGGATCCGACAGCCTCTTCTTCTGTCCTCCATGGTCATTGCACGACATGGGTGCACTTACCTACATGCTGGCATAACACTCATACACATAAAATAAAATAATAAAAAAATCTGTGTGTTTGTGTGTATACATGTGTAATGTATGTAAGTGTATGTTCATGTGGTTGAGTACAGGCACACCATGGTGTGCATGTGAAGGCCAGAAGGCAACCTTGGGTGTCAGTTTTCACCTTCCCCTTGTTTGAGGCAGGACCTCTTGTTCTGGGGAGTTGTGTTTTCCAGGATAGGTGGCACATGAGCATTCAATCTCCTGTCTCTACCCCTTATCTCCCCCATAGGAGCAGTGAGATTACAGATAGACACTATTGTATCTGATGTTATGCAGGTTCTGGGGAATCAAACTCAAGCACTAAGATTTGTGCAAGCAAGCACTTTACTCACTGAGAGAGCTCCCCAGCCCAGCCTTCTTTCCTTTGCTCTGCACATATTTCAACTGCAGAAACTAAAAGAATACAAAATGTATAAATATGAGAAGTAGAATTACAGTAAGTAAAACTAACTCAACAAGATTTTATTTTGACATTTATGCAGACTGTCAGTCCTTTCTGTACCCAGGTGAGCCTACATGCAGGGACTGAGGACACTAAACTTGCTCACTTCTGGAATCAATTCATGCACTGGCTAGTGTACTTAGTAGGATTTGCCAAGCTTACTATGAGAGTTGAGACTTCTGTGGTCTCCTCCTATGTCTGCTGATTCTGAGACTATCAGCTGCTGGTGGTTCACAAATGTACCCCTCCCTGGAATTGGAACTTTCCTGCCTGTTACACCTCTTCCCAGTAGGCAACCCGCAGCCAAGAATACACTGAGGTAAGGAGAAGCAGCCCAGCACCTGTGGGACTCAGTCTGGGGCACTGAATGACATCTGTCTCCAAAACACTTCATTACATCAGCTAAAGCCTGATGTAAATCATTTGCAACTCAGCTACTTCTGCCTAGTCCTCCCTCCCTAGTGACCTTCATGTTGTAACTTCTGAGATCTCATCTCTGACCCCCAATGTCCAACTATTCCTCTGTGTTGCCAGAGAAGGCAACCTAGAAAGCAGCCTCCAATGGGCTTTTAGAGGTAGAAGATTTGCTGACTGTATAGCAGTGAGGATGCCATAAGGGTGGAGAACAAACTGACCTTGGCATGCTGCAGAAATGTAGTTGTTGAAACTGTCACTGGTGAACAGGGATAGGATATGGGTGAAAATAATGCACTGATGGATGAATGTTTATTTGTTGGAGGCATGTAAAGAGAATCACAGCCATAAGAGCTACAGAAGAGTTGAGAATGGTAACACACACCTGCAATCTCAGCACTCTGGAGACTGAAACAGGAGTATCATGAGATCAAGACTAACCTGGGCTACATCATTATTTTAAGGTTGGTCTGAGCTCCATAGCAAGATCTTATTAAGAACAAAAAAGAATGACAGTAATAAAAAAAAAGATTTGGAATTTGATGTTAAGAACCATTGATCAACTGAAAATACATAGTTATTGGCACAAAGTAATAAGTCATTGATTACAGGCGATGAAAAAGCACTAGACTTTTGAACAGTATTTATTCTCTGTGGCTGGAGAATCAGATTCAAGTTCAGAAAAAGGGGTTAGTCCACCTTGATAGAGGAACTTAAGAGAAGACTGAATTCTCTTCTATAATCTGTTTCCTGTCAAAAAAAGGAATCCAATAGGGAAAGAATATGATGCTGAGACAGGACAGGAACATCTGGGCAGAGGCATGAGAGTCTGGTTAATTTCCAGGTTTCCCTGGATTTGCTGTATATACAGACGTGACCCAATAACATTAGTCAGAAGATATTTGCCCCTTCTTTGCTTAGAGATAATGCAGAGGTCTCACATGAGGCAGATACCTCCCAAGTTAAGGTTAATTCCTGACTTACCAAAAACCAGATCAGCAGGATAGTCAAATCTCAAAATAGCCCAACTGGGCATGATCTGGGCCTTCTAAGAAACCCACATACTGAAGTGACTATAGAAGTTGGCTAATATGCTCTGTCTGTGAGGGAACAATTGTATACAAATACATTTTGAGGGTTCTAGGCCAAGGGGAAAGAATACACGGTTAGGAAAAGGAGAATTTATTGATATGTATACACTCCCTTATAAGACAGGACTTAACACTAGTCCTGACAAAGACTTAGAAAATGGTACCAACATGTGTAGCCTGAAAATTACTCATTCCTCTGAAAAGAGTAAGCCAGCCAGGGGCAAGACAAGGAGCACCCTGGGAAGAGGGGCAGAGCCCCCTGTGATACAGAGAGTTAGCTTGGCCATTTTGGGAACTCTGGGAGTGAGGCAAACGGCCAGCTTATGCCCTGCCCATCTTGCAGGCTCCACAGGGCGAGATGAGACAGACTGTGGGGTGAGATGGTTCAAAAGCGATTGGGAATGGTGGGCTGCTTGAATGACATGGGGGTTATGAGGAGCCGTTTCTTTGTAAGTCATCCTCTCCCAATGTCATATAAACTATGCAAAATTCAAATGGAACTGTGTTATGCTGGTTGCTGGTTTGTCGATCCACGTCAGACCACAAGACCCTTAGTGAGGGCAGGTCAAATAGAGAGCGGGAAGGGGAAAACTTAGTGCAACAACCTGGTAATGTAATGGTTCATAAAAGCCTGGAAAAATTATACCACATATTAAGTAGAAATGGCAGAATTGGTATTGCTAGATGACAATGGAATAAAAGGACAAACGGCTCAAAGAAGAGATGCCTGAGTAGGTTTATGTGGAAAACTGCAAAACTCATTGACCAGTGACATTCTTCAGAGGGGCCCAGGATGTTCTTTACTTATGAAATATGAATTTTATTAAGTAGCATATTGTGAGGCTACATTCCTTAAAGGCAGTGTGAAAACTAGGCTTGAGTGGTGTCTGCGGACAGAGTCATAGTGAATTGGTCATTGATCTGGGAATGGTACTGTGGACTAGTATGAAACTCCATTCACTGGACAAGCACCCATGGTGAAGCATCCTGGGAGTTTTTCCATGTCTACCTCTGGAAACTATGTGATAGGAACTGGAAAAAATAAAATACATAAGCTCCTTAGAACTAAAAGAAGCAGCATCTATTTCCTGAAATATTTCTCCTGAACACAATAAAGACGAATGTATCATTAGGCTCACTGTGCAGGAGAAATGTATAAATTACCCAGCTCCACTACCATATGTCAGAACTACTGTAGCAGGAGACCTCCAAAGATGGAGCGGATCCAGAGCCCTGGGATTCAGCAAGAATTCACTTCACTTCTTGGTCCGCAAATAGCCTGCCAAAAGGAGCCCACACCTCCATACCCTGCTCAGAGCCCAGTGACTGCTGACAGACTGCGTGGCATGGACCATTCAGAATATGATACGCTGACTAAAGGGACTTGGGGGCAGAGAAAAGGGAAATATAAGGTGTGCCTCCTCCTGCACTAAACGAGTCTGCAGCACCTCGCCTAGTGCTTGCTTCCACCCGACTCCTGGGGTCTGTGTGTCGTGACCCAGCGCCTCTTACCCCCTAATCAGCAGGGGACCTGATCCAGGTTAGGGTATTCACAGCTGGCCTGAGGAGAACCAGCAACAAACTACCACTTATCTTTCTCCACAGCTTGACTGCAGACACAGGGTGATCATCTGCCTTGAACTCCTGTCACCATGCCTTCCCTACCATGTGGCACTATAACTGTTCTTAAGGTTCTGAGGTGCTGATGTATTTTATTTTTCCTGTTTTTATCACAGTTTAAGAAGTGAGCATGGAAAACTCCCAGGATGCTGTACCACAGCTGCTTGTCTAGTGATCCAAGAAAAGATTTTCTTAATGTTGCTTTTGTGAGGTATTTTGACAGAACAGTGAAAAAGTAATTAGCACAAAGGATCGTTACTCTAATAAAACTGACCCTGTGGTTCATGGCTTTTGGAACTGGTTTGTAGGAGGAATGTGGAAGAGTTTGGAACTGTGGGCAAGAAAAGCCATAGGATGCTATAAGCACAGCTTACTGGGACATTCTAGCAGGAGTTTAGAAGACCAGAATGTCAAAATAAATGCTGACCGTTCATGAGGTTTGTGAACAAAAGAGTTCCCAGAACATCTTGCATCTTGGACTGAATTTCATGAAAGGCTGAACAACTGATAAGCACTCCAGCAAATGTGGAGAGTCTGGACTGTTGCAGGAGACCCTAATTGCCACATATCTCAGGTGACCTTTAGCCCTAAATACCCATTTCTTTGCCCATTTCTGTTTATGACCTAAAATCCTGTGACCAACAGATTAAAAACCTTTTGGAATATATTAACTTAGCAGACCACCAGGTCCCACCAATCAAAAAGCTAAGAATGCCATCAGATAGCATCTGAGACCTATTGTAGAAACCCCTTCTTTGCTATAACCTACTGAATGTATCCACCAATGTATTTGAAAGTCTTGATTTATGAGTTTTCTTTGTTCTGTTACTATAAAAATGTAATGATACTGTTACCATGCTGAAACATGGAATTTGGGGTAACCTGAATCTGTATTCCTGGGTCATGGTCACTCATATTTGACTCCAGAATAAACTATTTCTTGCCTACTTTGAGGCAAGGATTATGCTTTTGCATCAACAGGTTTCAGAAGGAAACAGGAAATCTACTGGGAACTTGGCTAGAGAACAACCAGATTATAGTCTGGTAAATAATATGGCTACATTATGCTCATGTCTTGAGAATGAGGCTGAATTCAAAAGTAATGGAATAAGTTTTTTGGCAGAGAAAATTTCAAGACAGTAGCACATCCAGACTGTGGAATACTTATGACTCAGTGCTCTTATTCAGATCTACGTGGAGAGCAGAAAGATATGAAAAATGTAGTTTGTGAGAAAAGGAATTCCACTGAACTTAAAGTTATGGACTGTGGCATGTATCATTACACCAACATCAAAATCTCCTGAACTGACCCTCTGACCATTAAATTCAGTTTTTAAGAATGTAAGTGAACTCAAAAGACGCTGTCTCCCCTAGTTATCTATTAGAACCATCTGTCTCCCAGAACTGTGCTGATGGATCTTTCTTGTCCCCTCAACACACGCAGATGGAGCTCTCTGTGTCTTCACCCTGTCCCAATGGAACTAATCTTGGAACCCTGTTTCTCTCCCTCTGTCCCCTGGTCAGGCCACACATAATTTATTCAAAATGTTTTCTCCAGCTTCACTGGGAGCTGTTTGCTCCTCTCTTACTCGTAACAGACCATCTGGCCTTTTCATCCTCAGCATCTCATTCATCCAAGGTCACATGTCCTTCCAAATCTCCACTGTGTCCCAAAGGAGATGAGTGGGTGTGCTGCTTATAGCACCTTGATATGTTAATTCTCATGCATACCCACATTCATTATCTTTTGGTGGAATACCAAACTGAGGTTACCAAGGAGACTTCTGGTCATCAGACCCAAGAACTCTTGGTTGTGCTGGGGTTAATTGAAAGTCATCAGCTCAGATTATGTTCATTAATAAAAGTCATTCCTGGAATAAACAAGAAAGGTTCAGACAAAGTAATAGGTATAGTTGCTAAAGAAATTAACATTATTAAAAGGAAACTAAGTACCAGTCACTAGGACAATAGGACAAGGTGCCCTGGGGGCAAGACCCATCTATTAAAGGCTCCAAGTTATAAAAATGCAAAGGTACTTAAAGGAGAGAGCCTAAATTGAGAATGTCACTGAAGGGGTTCTGTGCTTGAAAGCAATCACTAAAGAAGTGTTTTCTCAGATTGAACTACCAAAGCACATAGCGATCACCACAATGATAGTAAGGGTCAGAATACATCGAGTTGACAAAAAAGAATACATCGAGTTGACAAAAAATCTTAGAGTTTTGTTCACATAGTTCTGGTTTTCAGGGATGCAAAATTCAAGAGTGAGGGGGGATGGGATGGGTTCATAAAGGTTTGCATTAAGATTCAAGAAAGCTCTGGAGGCCAAAGTGTAACAGGGTTGGATCCTCTGTAGAAAAGGCAGTAAGAAGCCATTGCATGAAGCTGGGAAAGTGAAACCTGAGTTGCAGTGGGAACTTTAGGATGTGAGAGATGCTAGGACCATAGGATGTCTGTGGAGGAAAGATGCAAACATGGAATGGAGTTATCCCAGGAGAGCAGCTATATGTGCTACAGCAGCAGAGCTGAAGGGTATGTTACCCATGCCCTGTGGAGTCCAGATAATTCCATCATGAGTCTTAGATGCCAAACATGGAGCTGCAGCACATGTTGTTTGGCTTGCTGAGCTTTGGTCTTACTTTAGTACCATGTTTCCTTATCACACCCATTCTTCTATTTTGGAATGGGAATGCTATCAGTTTTTTTATTTTTCCTGGACTCACAGTCTTGACTTTAAAATATATTGTGGACTTTTGAATATAGTTAGGGCTGTTAAAGACTGTGGAGATGTTTAGAGATGGACTAAATGCATTTTTCAATAAGAAATAAAAATGAGATTTTAGGGGCCAAGGGTAAGATGTTATTTTAAGTGATGTGTTTGAGTATCAGAATAACAAGGGGTGGAATTAAAGTGATTAATCATCACTGTCAACTTGATTGGATTTAAAGCCATCGTGGGAACACATCATATCTCTCAGGGTATTTGGAAGGTTTCACTGAGGAGGGAAGATCAACTTTCATTGTGTGTAACACTATCTCATGGACTGAGTTCTTGGACTGAGTAAAAAGGAGAAAGTGAGTTAAGTTCCAACATTCTTTTGGCTTCCTGATTGCAGATGCACTGTGACCAACTGCCCCGCACCCCTGCCACCATACCTTTAATGCCATGAGGGACTGACTCCCATCACATAATCTGAGACAAAATAATTTTTCCCTTCCTTCAATTGTTTCTGTATTGTATGTTGTCATGATAAAAATAACTAATACAGTACCCTTCTGTACATATTTGAACTTCCATTTCTGTCCAAATAAGACATGTTATTCTTAAAAATGAAGAATTCTCACTCTTCCCAGATGTGAGATATACAATTCCAACAGTTATTTGAATAGTCCCATCACTGGATTTCCTAACAACTCCCACTGCTCTTCCACTGAATGTTTTGTTACTATTAGAGGACAATTTAAAGTTAACCCACAATAGCTTGTATCTAAAATTTAACAACAGTCATAGAAGAAAATAACATACAATCAAATGTATGCAACAAAGAGAAACCATGCAGAACATCCATAGTTCTTATTCCTATGATGATTCAAAAGGCTCTAATTATTGAGAACATTTAATTATTCCCCTTTTCAGCCACCAGTTCTCTATTTCCCCCACATTTTCCACCAAAATTTCAACTAGCAGTGGCTACTTGCTTGGTGGAGTGACTTGACTTTTAATTTCCAAGGGTCTGCCTTATCAGTTACCCGCCTTCTTCATTGCTTCAGCTCAGTAACTCTTTTTTAAATTATTTATTTAATAACCACATGATTAGAAGAAGCATTTCATTACAACTACATTGAAATATTCAATAACAATTTCCAAAGCAAAGATGGGTCTCTTTCAAAATTGGCTGTAAATTTTTAGGTTCACAGTTGAATTAATACAGTTATACAGTACTGAACTCAGTATAAACCCTATAATACCTAAAATTGAATGAGGTTTTCACCTTTAAAAAAGAGCTCCATTTCATTTTAAAATATACTGTTTCATACAGAAAAACTCATTTTTAATGCTACTAATGCTTAAATGTTTGCACTAGTGTCTCTAATCTTTATGTACCTGATTATTACTAGTCACAGTCAGTTACTTTCTGAGATCCTTGACACCTGAGCACGGATATAAAATCATCAGGCATATTTTAATGGTAATGTTTTAGACCTCTACTAATCAACATGAAGCAAATTTTTACGCTTCTTCCTCAAATATAACTCATCTTTTTATTTATTTTGTGTGTATGTATTTCATACAGAACATCTCAAACAATCTTATTCATCTATATACCTACATCCCAAATGGCACATCCCCATATCAACCTGCCAATGGAGCCCAAATACTTTGTCATCCCTGTTACTGTCCACTGTGTTGTCAGTGCCCACAGCCATTCCCCAGTGCTTGTCCATCCACTGAGACTAGTCAGCCTATCTAGAGTTCCTTGTTTTAGGAAAATCAGCTCTTCCTCATCTAGCAGCTATCAGTTGCCAATATTCCTTTAGATAAGATTGGGGTCTGCTGTTCATTTTCCCAGTTCTATGCTGGGTTACTGTCTAAGAGTCTCTTGGGCCACCCTGGCCAACAACTCAAAGGAAGGTATCTCCTGTCTGGCATTGTTTCTTATTATGTAGCATTTAGCAGACTCTTAAAGAATTACATTGATCCTTTTAATCTTTAATACTTTCCTTTTGGGTGTTTAACACCATACAGTTGGCTCAGATAAACCAATTTATTTTTACTTTTAAGGCCATTTGAGGATCTGTTCCCTTGGGGTCACATGGGCTTGGCAGGAGCCCCTGGCTCCTTTCTTTTACCAGTTCCATCTATGTGAAGATAAGTCAAAGGTCCTACTCGACCTTGGCTGGCTTCACTTGGAAGCATGGAGGAAATGTTTCCTCTGTGTTGACCCTCCTCTTTGTAGACTGGACACTGGTTCAAGTCCATCTGGTGGGGTCTTCATGGACTCCTAGATCAAAAAGATAGGTGACTAACCACAGTTACTGCACTTTTTGAGAGATGCTCATAGTCCCCTGGAACTTAGTTGACCATGGAGGGCAAGAAGCAAAAACTGTCCCTTTAAGTCCCTCTGACCAAATTAATATAGGCCTCAAAGTATGGCTGTTAAACATCCAAGAAGGTTAGTTCCACCAGTCTGGTACTTTTAATTACCATGTGCTATGTAGATAAAGGTTCTCAGATAAACCTTGCCCAGACATATATTATGTTCCTTGAGCTAGTTGTATGTATAATTTGTCAGTAATTTGTTGGATTATATGGTTCCCTCTGTTTTGTTAAAAACTAGTTAGGCAGTATTTATCTCTCGCCTTGTCTAACCCTTCCACCATAGTTTCCCCATTTAAAGTATCCCCATATTTTCATTTCTCCCTTACTAATACCCTTTTCCTATGGTCCCAGCTCTCTTGAGCTCTTCTTTCCCTTTATCCCCAAGGTTCCTTGTATAACCCTCCCTCCATACTCCCCTTAGAATAACCCCATTTTTACCCATATCTCCCTTATTAATGCCTGTTTCCTACTTTTCTTCTCTTTCAGATTCTTTTACTTTACCTCCCTGGTTCCTTTCCCTTATCCTGGTTCCTGTAGTTATGTCTGGATACACTCACTTATAAGGATTTGGTGCTAGGATCCACATATGAGGGAGAACATGCATCAGTTTTTTTTTTTTTTTGAGTCTGTGTTTCTTCACTTAGTATAACAGTTTCTAGTTCCATCCATTTACCTGAAAATTTCATTATTTCATCTTTCTTTACTGCTGAGTAGAACTCCATTGTGTAAATATACCACATTTTTGTTGACCACTCGTCAGCTGAGGGACACTTAGGTTGCTTTCATCTCTTGCTATTGTGAAAGGAGCAGCAACAAATATGGTCGTACAAGGATGAGTGCCATATCCCATGTGACTGCTAGTTCCTTGGGATGTATAAAAACCATCTAAATTCTAAACTGAACTGTCCTGTTGGGAAGACACGGGTCCCAGAGTTTGACTCTGTCACCGATCAGACCCTCTGCCCCGAAGCCAGCAGGTCCCCTGCTAAGCAAAGCAAACCTGAGTCCCCACATGAGAGCTCGTTGTTCAGCTCCTTAGCCCATCTTTTAATTGGGTTACTTCCTTTCTCAATTCTTTGTTTTTTTGAGTTTGTTGTATATTATGGATGTTAAACCTCTGTCAGTTATGTTGCTGGTGAAGATTTTCTCCCATTCTATGGGTTTTCTCTTCACTTCCTTGGTTGCTTCTTTTGAAGCTTTTTAGGGTAATGAAGTCCCATTTGTTGATTCTTGACCTTGTTTCCTGAGCAATTGATGTCCGGTTTAGAAAACCTTTCCTACACCTATATCTTGTAGGTTATTGCCAATGTTTTCTTCTAATAGTTCAAAGTTTCAGGCTTCACATTGAGGTCTATGATCCAGTTGGAGTTAATGTTCATGCAAGGTGAAAGATAGGGGTTTAGTTTCATTCTTCTACAGGTGGAGATCCAGTTTTGCCATCACCATTTGCTGAACATGCTGTCTTTCCCCCAGTGAATGTTTTTGGCCCCTTTTTCAAATATCAAGTGGCTGAAATTACATGTACTTATATTTGGGTCTTCAATTTTGTTCTGTGGGTCTATTTTTGGACTAGTACCATGTTGTTTTCATGACTATAGCTCTGTATTATAGTTTAAAATCTGGTATAGTAATTCCCGCCCCCCCCCCAGCATTGCTCTTAGTGCTCAGGGTTTCTTTGGCTATCTGAGGTCTTTTATGCTTCCATATGAATCTTAGGATGTTTTTTCCAATTCTGTGAAAAACTGTCATGGGGATTCTGATTGGCATTGCAATGAGTCTCTAAATTACTTTTGGTAGAATGGTCATTTTCACAATATTAATTCTTCCAATCCATGAGCATGGGAGATCCTTCCATCTTCTGATGTCTTCCTCAATCTCTTTCTTTAAAGATTTAAATTTTTTCTTTTTAAAAAATTTGTTTATTTAGGGTCAGGCATGGTGGTGCATGCCTTTAATCCCAGCACCCGGGAGGCAGAGCCAGGCAGATCTCTGTGAGCTCAAGTCCAGCCTGGTCTATATAGTGAGTTCCAGGACAGCTGGGGCTACAGAGAGGGTCAAAAAGACCAAAAAAATTATTTTTATTATTTTTATTTTATGTGTATGAGTGTATTGCCTGCATGTATGTGAGTGGACCTGTGTCGTGCAATGCCACGGAGGTTAGAAGAGGGCTTCGGATTCCCCTGGAACTGGACTTAAGGATGGTTCATAGCCACCATGTGGGTGCTAGGAATCAAACCCGGGTTCTCTGCAAGAGCAGTCAGTGCTCTTAACCGCTGAGCCATCTCTCCAGACA
>NW_008329031.1:1406838-1407313 GCF_000622305.1 Nannospalax galili
TAGAAAGGCTACAGACTTTTGTAGATTAATTTTGTAAACTTCCCTTTTTCTG
This sequence comes from Nannospalax galili, assembly GCF_000622305.1. Lineage (NCBI taxonomy): Eukaryota > Metazoa > Chordata > Mammalia > Rodentia > Spalacidae > Nannospalax > Nannospalax galili. The sequence goes on from NW_008329031.1 coordinate 1,406,891, forward strand.
AAAGTGTTAATCATTTCTAGAAGTTTTCTGGTGGAATTTTTGGTGTCTCTTAGATATAAGATCATATAATCTTCAAAAAGGGATAATTTTATCTCCTCTTTTCCAATTATTTTTCCTTTAATTTCCTTCTTTGTCTTACTGTTCTTGCAAGAGTTTCAAGCACTATGTTAAAAAGGAGTAGAGATAGTGGGTAGTCTTGTCTGGTTCCTTATTTCAATGGGAATGCTTCCAGTTTTTGTCCATTTAGAATGACGTTGGCTGTGGGCTTGTTATATAAGGCTTTAATTATGTTGAGGTATGTTTCCTCCAGTCCAATTCCCTCTAGGACTTTGAACATAAATGCATGTTGAATTTTGTCGAAGGCGTTCTCTGCATCTATTGAGATGACCATGTGGTTCTTGTCTGAGTCCATTTGTATGATTT
>NW_008329031.1:1407613-1455200 GCF_000622305.1 Nannospalax galili
ATCCATTCCTTTTAGGTTTTCGAATTTGGTAGCATATAGGTTTTTAAAGTATTCCCTTATAATGTTCTCTATCTTTCTGGTGTCTGTTGTGATGTTTCCCCTTTCATCTCTGATTTTGTTGATATGGGTCTGTTTAAGCTGTTAATCTCTTCTTGGTTTAGTTTTGGTGGTTCCCATGCCTTTAGATATGCATCCATTTCTCTTAGGTTTTCAAATTTAGTAGCGTATAGGCTTTTAAAGTACTCCCTTATAATGTTCTGGATCTTTTTGGTGTCTCTTGTGATGTTTCCCCTTTCATCTCTGATTTTGTTGATTTGGAGGTGCTCTTTCTTTCTTTTGGTTAACTGGGCTAGGAGTCTGTCAATCTTGTTTATCTTTTCAATGGATCAGCTCTTGGATTTTTTGATTCTTTGTATTGTTTTCTTTGTTTCGATTTCATTAATTTCTGCTCTGATTTTTGTTATTTCTTCTTGTCTGCTGGATTTGGGTTTCATTTGTTGTGGCTTTTCAAGTGTCTTGAGTTGCGATCTTAAGTCATTTATTTGTGTTCTTTCTGATTTTTTAATGAAGGCACTTAGAGCTTTAAACTTCCCTCTAATGACTGCTTTCAACGTATCCCAGAGGTTTTGTTGTGTTGTATTGTCCTTTTCATTGAGTTCCAGGAATACTTTTCTTTCTTTCTTAATTTCTCCTTTGACCCATTCATCATTCAGGAGTGTGTTGCTTAATCTCCATGTGTTCATGTAGTTACTAGGGTTTCTTCCGGTGTTTAGGCTTTATTGCATTGTCCTCATTAACTTTTTATACTGGGTGTGGAAGAACTAAGAGTTATTCTAGACTCCACTAAATTCCAAATAAAATTCTCTTTGACCTCATTGGTTAGTAAGTCCATTTCCTCTTGCTGTTCTGAATAGGTAACCACAACTGCAGTAATTCTTTTTTTTGGCATTTGATACATAAGGATGGCAAAACTATCAGGTAGACATCTCATTTTCCAATTCAGTAGCAATACCATTGTGTCCCTAGTGGAAACATTCTTTCTTTGGGTGCTGTCATCAAAGCATAGTGGAAAAAGCTCTGTGAGGGAATTATTAGGATGATAATGAGAAGAGGTTTTCTTATATCTTGTTTCCTGGGGCCACATAGTCTAGCTATGGGACAGATAGTATTATACACTATAGTCTATGATTTGAAGCACATAGTTTACCCTGTACACAAAATACCATCATTTTAGCATGTTTTCAACTAGCAATTGAGTTTTCCTTAAGCAATCCTGCATTTCTTTAAGCCCACCTGATTCTAGGTAAAGTCATGTGTAGTAAAACTAGTCACAGACATAAGCCCATCGCTACACTTACTTTGCTATGAAACAAGTTCTTTCATCAGAATCAGTGCTGTGCAGCATTTCATGGTCGATGGTGGGTGATGTTTCTGACAGAAGCAAGGCAGGTAGAACAAGAAATCCTAGAATGCAAGTTTCTTCTGGTGAAGATGAATCTTTTTTCTCTCCATGATATAAGCAGTCAAACATAATCAACCTGCCACCAGACAGCTTGTTGGTCACCCGTAGAGAATGAAAGTTGCTCAAATTGAGTCTTTGGTGCTGGAAAATCAAGCAGTGACATCAGCCACATCAGTCTTGGTAAAGTGAATAGATGTTGAGTCCCTTCGTCCTCGCTACTGTGGTCAGTTTGTTTACTGGCCCACTTAAGTCTACCATGGCTATAAAGAGATAAATGTCATTAGAGCATGCTATTTTATACACACTTTTCTTTTGCCTTTTCTTCAGTAGATACAAGTAAAACACAAAACCTTCACCACCTATGTCATTATGAAGTTTCACATTATGAAAGCTTCTTTACGGATGTCACTCACTTCCTCATGCTTGTGTCATAAAAAAGCCAATCTTATGAATTGCCCAAGACAAGGTGGTCAGCCAATTGCATGACTGAAATTCTGCAAGCTGGGAGTGTTTTCCTTCAGTTCTGTTCTTTAGAGCCAAGTCTGAGTGAGGAAGCTCTAGTGCTGCTGTTTTCTCTGTGTTGGTTCCATCATATCCTGCAGACTCGTCTTCTGGAGATTCTTCTTCCTCAGTCATTTGGGATAAGAAATACACCCAGAGGTCACAAATATTAAACCAGAGAAGTAAATCCAATGAGAATTCATGTTGAAGGAGCTGAGTTACTTTCTTACCCTAACGTTCAAGATCAGTATGAACTTGATTTAGTGAAGCATAGATTGGTGCTATAGTCATCCACCCTTGTAAATAAATAGGCCAGACAATACCCATTTTCCCATGGTCCCCAGGTATCCCTTATCTCGGCATTTAGTTTCAACCAATACCCACTAGAAATTCTTTTTGAAAACTATGGGCTAATTTTCAAAAAGAAAATTGGTATCTTCAGAAGGTAGTGTAATTTTACTTCAAAATTTTAAAAACATCTGTTGATAGTGTACTATTGGTGCCCATAAACTCCTCCACAGAGCATTCCTACTTGGTGTGGGTACTTCACAGAGTACTGGATCTGTTATCTCAGTTGTTTCTTCACCTGTTGTAAAGACCATTAGTAGGTTGACTGCCGAGGGCCTAAGCTTTCTCTAAGCTTTCTTTTGCTCTCATCCCCATTTGAAACTGACTGAGGGATGAAACAACATACTCAGTATGGTATAAGCTGCCTCCCAATTTGAAGAATGTTTTCCAAGCATTGTTCCTAATAGGCAGTGAGAAAACCCTTCTGTTACTGTAGAAGGGATATCTTGGCATGATGCTTAAGAATGAACCAGAACACACTTGACTGAGGTGTCAGGTGCCTGTTTTATTTGGGTTTTGTCTCTGTTCTCATCCTCTATTTCACACATCTTACTAAGGCATTTAGAGTGCTTAACTAATTCCTGATTATCAGGCCTAATGAGTGCAATGTTACTGACACTGTGGTCTGGTGTGAAGTTTTATCAAAGTAGACAGCCAAAGTTCTCTTTGAAAGCAGCAGATGCAGGATAGCAATGATATGCTGTTTGCTCTAAGAGGGGAAAACGTTCATTACACATTCCTTAGAAACTGGGGAAAAGGCACTGGCTAGGTCAATAGCTGTACACCAAGTGCCAGAGTTCATGTTCATTTGCTCTACTGAGGACACAGAAGTAGAACAGCAGCAGCATTCAGAGTCCTCACCTGTGAACCCTACTATAGTCTCCTGTCATTCTCCAAGATTTGTCTGGAGAGTTCTGTGGGAATGTGCTAGGTATCAGACTTGAAAATCTTTGCTGAGAGCATTGATCACTACATTTTCCTAAGAGTGGGACATTACTTCTGTCTACTATCTTGATAGCAGAGGGAACTGCAAGGGCTTCCACTGAATCTTTCCTGTCATGATATCCTCACAGTCTGATTCTAGAGCCAATGTAGAGACAGACTGAGTTCACTGTAATTGTTTCAAGCAACACCATCTTTTATTTAATCACAATTCCCCCCACTTTACTGCTAGACACAGTATTCCAGAGCCCCAGGAATCAGAGTCAATTAAGAGCTACTATGTAATGATTTCCCAAAGATCTGAGCATTTGCTATGGTCCCAGAGGATTCTAAACATGGCTCTGGGATTCTGTTTATTATAAATCCTGGTAACAAGGTCTTTGGCACAAGGTCTTTTCTCAAGGTTACTTTGCTTCTCCCTCAGTCAAGGCATTTGGAGGAGAGGGTTAAGAAGTGGTCTAAGGACTGGGCATAGTAAAGTCTTCACTGTGGTGACTCAAGTCAGCTTCTTGGTCCTGTATTCTGAGTTCATTATATCAGTTTTAAAGCACTTGAGTAAGTTGTAAGTCTAATTAATTTGGGGGGACATCATGATCAATTAGGTCACTGCTAAATAACTTTATGAGCGAAAGCATTTTGATTACTGGTATATCTCTGATGCCTTCTGTGGTAAACACCTCCACATTGTTTTTCTGGCTAAGTGGAATCACTTGTCTGATCCATTCCTATACATATTGTTTGAGATTCTGCTAATATGCAACAGGAAAGCAAATCTTTTAAAATGTAAATCCTTCTCTCCCAGGTTCATATATATATCATTATATATGCATATTATATATATATATAATCTTGGTTCTTGGAGTTCAGTGAGATTTCACTGTAGTTATGGATCTGTGGCAGCAGTGTTTGTGTGTGTGTGTGTGCATGCTGTAGCATGTGTTAGGATGGATGAACATCCATTTATAAGGCTTCTGGGTGAGGTTATCAAGATTTTCAAGCAAATTTTCAGACATCAGGGAGGAATATAATTTCTTAGTAAAGAAGGCTCAACTTGACATGAAATTCAACACTGTCAGCATCATATGGGTCCAACCAGATGTTCCACTCTAATTTTCATGATTCTATTCTTTTTTTAAAAAATTATTCATTTTTTAATTATGTATATATGTTTTTCTCTCTGTGGTATATGTGTTTATGTTTGTGTGGTATGTGGGTATGTTTGTGTGGTGTGTCTGTGTGTACATATGAGTGTAGGTGCCTGAAGAGGACAGAAAGGACATCTTATACCCTGGAGCTACAGTTACAGGCAGCTGCTGATGTTAGTAGTGGAAACTGATCTCCAGTCCTCTACAAGAGCAGTATCCACTCTTACTTGCTGAGCCATCTCTCCATCCCCTCATGATTCTATTCTTTCCTAATCAACATCCTAAATTTCACACGAGAAAGTTGATGAGAATGTGAATTTAACTCACGAGTCAGCGACCCATTCACTGTAATGGTTGTGCTTGGTTGTCAGTCATATTAGCTCCATGGTTACAAGGAAAAGGGGCTCTTTTCGCAACTGTCATAGAGCTCTACAGCTCCCAGAGAGTGACTTAAGCTAAAAGTTGAAGGACCTGGGCATGTCACTTCCTTTTCCTAAATACTCATTTACGCATGTGCATTACAAAAAAATCCATCTTAAATCATAGTCCTGCAGTGAAAGTCAAGTGTATCAACTGTTTGGGTTCTTAAAGCACATGTTTCAGGAAGTACTATGTCACAATCAATCACTGACTATATTTGATTAATTATAATGCTAATATATTCTGTGGATTACTAGTATCTGATTTTCCTTTATTAAGTAGCTCAACACTGCACTTCAGCCCAAGGGCATGGCCAGATCAACTGTGGAATGTCATCTTTGGGGGAATGTCTCCTACTACCAATTCTTATCAGTTAGCTTCCAGTGAGGAGTCAGAAACCACCCAGGGGAAGTTTAATATAATACATTCAGCATTCAGTATAACAGGGGTTTAACTATGAGAGACTATAAATATTTAAGACAACACTGAAGAATTTCTTAGGTCTGGAAGAGAGCCCTGAAGAAGAAATTAACCAGCTTGGGAAGTCCTGTGAGCTATGAGTCTTTGGAGGTCGACTTACTGGAGAATTTCCCAAGTTACACTTGCTCCAGGCAAGCAGAAGACAATCTTTAGAGTGCTGGTGGCTAAGGCAAAGGGGGCAGAAAACAGGAAACAAGGGATGTTTGTTCTCTACTTCAGAGGGGCATGTAAGGTGACTGACTACCCGACTAGTGTCAGAGCTGGAACTACAAACTGGTCAAGCAACTGAATGTTCCGTGAAAGTGACAGGAAGAGGGGGCCACCAGAACCCCCTCATGTGTACCCCTAAACTTCACCTGATAGAAACCACAAAGAAACCAAGCAGCAATGCTCCAGACCAGACCTGAGCCTCTGCAGTATCTCTCTATCACCACCCTCCACCACTAGCAATTGATGTTCTTTGCAGGGCTGGGGAGATGGCTCAGTGGGTAAAGTCTTGTCACACAAGCATGAGGACCTGAGCTAGGCTCCCCAGCTAGGTGTGGAAGCACACATCTGTAACTACAGGGCCTGGGAGGTAGAGACACATGGTGCCCCATAGTTTAGTGTCAAGCCAGTCTAGGCAAATTGATGAGCCGGGTTTAGCAAGAGATCCTGTCAAAAACGATTAGGTGGAGAGTGACAGAAGAGCACTCTTGACATGACCTCTGGCCTCCTCATGCACACATCCATATGCAAACACAAATGAACCCACATACACACAAATCACATGTACACATAAGTTCATACATTTTGCAAAAAGAAAATGCTTAGCAAAGGTTTCAATTCCCATTACCACAGAAGTGGGGAATACATGGCAGATTTGGAATTGTGATGCAAGTGGTTGATAGTGGCACAGATCTCGTCTGTGGTTTCTGTGTTGAACTTGACCTTTCATGTTCTGTAATTCTTTTCTCCTTTCTTCCTTTTCTCCCATGTCTTGATCCAACCACATACAAAGCCATACTCAATGACTGCTGTGGTCCTCTGAGTTTGATGGTAAAATGCATGAAAGTGGAGGTGAGTGAGGAAGTGGATGGAAAACATCGCTTTTAAAATATTGATATAATTTCATTAAGTGATATTGGGAGTACACTTGGTATTATCAATTCTCTTTTCCCTGCTCCTTTTCAGCAGCACAGATAATACAGTTCCAAGTAAACTGAAGACCTCCTTCCCATTGCTTCTGATTTGCAGTAGCAATGATTGGAATTTAGCTCAGAAATACTGTCACAATTACCTGGCTCCCTGGTGGCCTGTGGCAGTGTTATCAATTTAACAAGAGGTATTCTCCTAATACCAGCCGTGTGTTTATGTAGGTCCCAGGGGACTGATGGGAACATTTGCCATCACAAAATCTACTCTTGAGCTTTCCCTAACTCAAATCATTCATTAAGCTTTAAAGGAATCTTGTGTGGGAGGTCATCGCTGAGGCTGTTAAGTCTTTTCTGTTAAATTATGTTCTAATTTCAATTGCAAATAAACATTTTCCAATTTAGGAGTCCATAAGCAATATAGTTTTCCAAGCAATGGAGATCATGCTGTTGAACTCCCAAGGTGAACCCCTACCATTTCTTTGGGAGGGAACTGCATGGTGATTTCAGTGCTGTTTATTCAGTAGATGTTGTCAGGCAGTGCTGCTGCAACAGATAAAGACGACAAAGCAAAACAGAAAGAGAAACAGAAACAAGTAATGCGTCAGACTCAAACCCAGGGTTCTGCACTGTGAACGTCATGGCTTTGCTGCCAGCGAGGATCAAATAGAAAATCTCCCCTTCTCAACTTCTCATTCTTTTAAATGCCTCATGCTGTGTCAGTCAGGATTCTTGATTATAGTTTGTAGGATATGTCTGACAATCTTAAGCGAAAAGGAGAGTATACTAGAGAGAAACTAGGATTCACAGAGCTAAGAGGTGCCTGAAGGTCTGGATTGAGGAGAGACAAGTTGGTAGCAGATACTGCAACAAGACAGTGCAGCAAACCCAGGATGATCTCCTGCTACTGTGCAGATGGTTCTGCCCGTCTCTGAGACCCTATGTCCTTCCTGGTTGCAGGAGAGTATGACTGACTGAGCCTAGCACCTTCCTTTGACAAGGTCACTTGTTTATCCCAAGGATATACCCAATGTGGGACTATGAAAAGACACCAGCTGCTGAAGGGACAGAGTATTAGATACTGGATTGTACAACAACAATGAATTCCTCACATTTCCTAATCTACCACTCTTTGGGGTGACTTGCAGATAGAGGTCTCAAGAATTAAGTCAAGGTATGGTATGCAAAGAAAAGATCAGATGAGGCAAACGACTTTCTAATCATTCAGTTAGTTTATTCAACTAATATCTGCTACAGATACATCACATAATACTGTTTCAGATGAATTTAACACAATTTTGTGTATTTGTGTTATGTGCAGGTGCACGTATGTACAGGTGCGTGGGCATATGTGTGTGTGTGAGAGCCAGAGGACAGCCTTGACTGTCGTCCTTAGGTGTCATTCATCTTGGTTTTTTAGACAGTCTTTCATTGGCCTAGAACTTACCATGTATGCTAGGCTGGCTTGTCAGTGAGACCGGGTGATCTGCCTGTCTCTGCCTCATCAGCGCTGAGAGATTGAAAGCATGCCACTATGAAGAAGAGCTTTATTTTTCAGCTGGATTCTTGGGACTTGAACTCAGCTCCTCAGTCCGGTGGAGAGAACACTTTATTGACTGAGCTATCATGACAGCTCCCATTCAACCCCATTTCTCTCCATCTATATCCATGCCTACCCTGATCCTCTCATCTGGCTCATTTTTGCTCTTAGATTTCTTTTAGCTTATATAATGAAACCAATAGATCTTCGTAGTTATTTATTCCAGTGCTAGAGAGAAAACCTAGGGCCACACACATGCTAGGCAAGCACTCCACCATGGAACTGCATCCTAAGTCCTACATCTTCAGTTATTAAGTCTCTTGTGTATGTCATTAGACTCTCTTTCTCTTCAGTCTTCCTGCCTGTAGCTCAGCATCCGGTGCTTGAGAGTTGATTTAAACCTCTGTTCTAGAGAGGATAGAGCAGGAAAGTTGAGACACTCAGACATATCTCTAGGGCCATGTTCAAGAGCTCTGGAAGGAGATTTTTAAAAAGAATGTTGCATAAAACATGTAAGGAACTGCTTCTGGATTTCAGTGACCTGTGCTGCTTTTGGCCCCCATCCTGGAGCATACTGCAAACTGGTGTTGATGCCAAAGATCATGTTGGTCAAAGCTGCAGCCACAAGCACTCAGGCAGGCAGTCCTGGCATAACCAAAGCAGAGGGCCTTCATTCACCTTTTGGCTGTGCCTCTTACTGGCTATACGACCTTTTTTAGTGCTTATTGAAATACAGAGCATGCACACGTACAACTATTCACATGCATGTACGTACAGAAGTGGTAGAGGGCAGCACATCAACTCTAGATTCAGGTAGAACTGGGATTAAAATTTGGCTCTATCACTTAAGTAGCTATACAATATTGAGGAAGTTACTAATTTTCAAGCACTCATTGCTACAGATGTAAAATGGGAATAATTTTAGTGTTTATTTCATGGATTTGTCTTCAGAATTAAAAGATATGCATGCAAAGCTCTTGGTAACTGGTTGGCAGAGAGCAAGCTTCTGATGATAAACAGTAGCTATTACATGCATACACATTTACCTACATCCTTGAATTATTAACTTGGTGACCTTGAATATTCTCCTTAACCTCTCCAAGTTAACCTTGAAGCTTAGCATTAATAACTACCTCCTAGGTTTGTTTACATAATTAAAGGAGAAAAAAGAATAGCTAATATTTATTGGCCTTTTACTTCTGAATATTAAAAGGTTTCATATCATATAAAGTACCTTCTGGCATAAGATACTATTGCAGAGCTGGGCATGGTGGGCATACATGTACTCCAAGCATTTGAAAGGTTTCTGAATTAAAGGCCAGTCTGGGATTCATGGTGAATTCCAAACTAGCCTGGACTATACTTTGAAATCCTATTGAAAAAAGAAAGAAAAAGAAAAGTAAAATACTCACCAAATAAAAAAGATGTTACTGTGCACAGCAGCTGGTTAGAGATTTCTGAAAATAACGAGTTTCACATTCATTTCAGCATCACCTCTGATTAAAATGCCACTTGGGAAGTACAGACCTTTCATTCTGAAATGATCCACAGCCAAACAAAAGGTTAAACAGCAAGTCACCACTCTGACTTTGCAATCAAAGGTAAGTTCAACCTGTCAACCTGTATTTATGAGGAAGTAAAAGAGCAACGGCAATACTCTGAAATGAACTTCACCTTGTTCAAGAGACACTTTTCCATGGAATATTGAAAACCTATACTCTGATGCCTCTAGTGCAGTTGAACTCTTCCTCCAGGTAAAAGAGGGCAAAGACCCAAATTTGATGTGGGCACACACATGGACTGGTAGAGAGCAAGAGTGCACTCCATGCTTCAGAAGGTCTGAAATACATGGCCTGGGTAGCAGGCTGAAAACTCAGGCAGGGTTTTTATGTAAACACATCAGGGCAGAATTCACTCCTTTGGGAGCCCCAGTCTCTGCTCAGAAGGTCTTGGAGTATTTGAACTCTCATCCATATGGTGTAGAGGGGAGTCTGTTTTAGTTAAAGTAAACTGATATTAAGTATTAATCTCATCCACAAATACCTTCAGAGCAACTAGATGCCATTAACCTCTCATGCCACAGTCTGGTCAAGTTGCCACATAGAATTTACCATTGCAGCAGGGAAGAGCAATGTCTAATTTTGCTTAGGAGTGGTTGAGAAAACTCAGAGTAGGATATATGACATTCAGCCCTCAAGAAGATGGAGAGACGGCTCAGCAGAGGCTCTGGGTTTGATTCCCAGCACTCAGATGGCAGCTGTCTGTAACTCCACTTCTGGGGGACCTGATACCTCCTTCTGACCCCCACAGACATCTGCACGACATGGGTGCACGTACGTATATGCAAGCAATACACTCAGACACACAAAATAATAAATGAAATTTGAAAAGAAGAGGTATAAAGTGGATATTTATTTTCTAATAAAGAAAACAAAAAATAAAATATATAATCCTACTAGAATGAGCCACAAACCCACAGAGGCATGGAAACCAAGTAGTCATGATTTCTCAGCGTGTCTGAGCAATGTGACCCACAACCCAGGGAACAGATGCTGGAAAGACTGTCTGGTACACCTGTTTGTAAGCTGTCTGGAAGACCACCTTCACCAGTGAGACAACACCTGCATACACAAAATTAAAAATTAAACTAAAATCTTAAAAAAAGCATCACATCCTAGTTAATAAAACAGTCAGTGTTCAACTAGGCCTGACCACCCTACGGGTGCTAGCTATCTTCCAACATTGAACAGATTGTAACAAGTACTCTACGATGCCCGTGCAGGTGTTTTGGAAGCTATAGTTGGAGAAGCACTACACCAGTTGTGAATACAGTGAGCAAGACACAGACTGTGGTCAGTCACTGGGCCTAACTGATGGGTCTGCCAGTTTGCTCAAGTCCTCCAGGTAAAAAGGAATGAAGGAATTCTTTAGAGACAGAGTGTAGCCCATGTGTCTATGCCAACTGTCTCCTTACTGACATGTCATTTTATCATGATAATTCAGGAAAACCTCATCTTAATATCTTAATGACTTAGAACTTATACAGCAATACCTGGCATTGGTGCTTTGACTTCAAATTTGTTCTTTATGTCTCCTTACTGACATGTCATTTTATGATGATAATTCAGGGAAACCTCATCTTAATATCTTAATGACTTATAACTTATACAGCAATACCTGGCATTGGTGCTTTGACTTCAAATTTGTTCTTTCAGACATAGGGCTGAGGACAGGAGGCAAATCCCAGTGACAGGACACTCTGACAGCTGCATTTCTGCTCCCTCCTCAGACAGTTATGTCCAAAGCTTGGTGAATGGACAAAACTGATAGCCACGATTCTCTTTGTAGATGAATTTGCTCCTAGGAGTCTCTGACTCCTGACACAAATCACTTCTTCATGGCTGTTTCCTGCAAGTTCATCTAACCTCACCTGCTGTTTTTGAATTCTAGTGGGGAAATGGGCCTTAAATCTTGGTGGGGACCATCAGCCCTGCAAACGTCAGTCATTGTGTACAGCGCATGATGAATGCATTTGTCCTGTTGTCCTCTACGTAATTTAGCCAGTCTCCTCTAAGTACAAAGATGACACTGGAAAGTTTGTGTTGCTGCAGGGCCCCAAGTTAAACCCTCAGTGCAGGTTTACTGCTCATGTCTTGGGGTTTCATCACCATGGTGGCGCAAACACTACTTGGGCCTTGTCTTGCAGGTGGGCAGTCCAGCTTTTTCTTGGGATTCTAGCTCTAACCTGAACTAGTTCTAATCAGCTGGGGCTATGATTTTCCAACTTCCCCGGACCTTGACAGGCTGGATTTTACTACAAACCAAGTACATAATCAGGATCTACATCTGCCATTCCCTCTCTGTATGCCAGTTACCTGCTTGGAGCTATTCCGGATTAGAATTTTGGATGATGTTATTGGCTTGGGTTAACCATATATTTTGGCTTTTTAAGATATTATTTTCAATTCTGAGCTCCATTCCAGCATCATTAGTTCTCAATCCAAGATCAGACTTTTACTAGCTCCATCCTTTACAAGGTCATTACAGAGAATGATTTAAAGATCCTTCTAAGTCCAAAGATGATGTGACATTACATGAATAATCTAAATGCAAGATCACTTCAAAGAGATTAAAGTTTATATTTTAAGTAGGCTCAATATGAAAACGCACATAAAATTTTAGTAAGCTCCTTACTCAAATTCTGACCTTAGAGCTGAGGAAATAACTCAGTTAGGAAGCACAGGCCTTGCAAACACAAGGCCCTGAGTTTGACCCCTAGAACCCAGGTACAAAAAGCACAGTGACACATTCTTGTAACCCCAACTCCGGGGAGGCAGAGGCAAACAGATCCCCAAGTCTTGCTGGGTTAGTCAGTCTACTCATTTGGCAAGCTCTAAACCAGTGAGAAATCTCACTGGCACTGAGGAATGACACCCATTGCTGTCTTCTGGCCTCTACATTTGCGTATGTGTGTGTGCACACATGCGCGCACACACACACACAATCTAAGCTCACATGTTGATTTTCTGGGAAGACTCAACCAGAGCTACCTACATTCCTATGGGCCCCTCTGAGACTGGGTAGACTATTCTGGGAAGCATCTCTACAAACCTGGCTAATTCAGCTCACGGAAGGAAGAACAGCTATTTCCACTCAGACTTCTTCCTATAGAACATGTACTCCAGCAAAGATTTTTGTTTTTATATTTGTCAGTAAGTGTCTTGCTTTCCTCTTGGAGATTCTTCTTTGTATATTCAGCTCTTTAGTCTAGGACCTAGGGAGCGTCTATAGTAAGATCTGAGTACCAAACCCCTCCGCCGAACTCTATGATTATGTACATGAGTTATGAACTTCAGAGAACTCTTCAAAATGTGCTGCTACAATCACTTCAGACTCCACATCAATGAATCAAGATGGACCAGTCTGTTGCTAATACAGTCTGCTCAGTGTTTCTCTTCAGGACTTTTAGATGTACCCTTTAGCTCAGTTCTCAGAAGAGAGATGAGTTTTCTTTCAAGAGTATATGGTTAGATACAGAAGTACAAAGAATTGCTCTGAACTCTCACAGGAAGCCACCATTCCACACTACGTTTCATTATCACCTTACAATGTGTACAAAGGGGACACATCTGCACCATCTCCTTAGGGGCAGGGAATAAGTGACCACTTTATCAGGCCTGTGACACAGCTGCAGATTCTCTCTCCAGAAAGGCTGTTGCATTTTGATAGACCATCAATCTCAGGTTGGGGATAATCGGCTTCCACCTATGCTGATGTGGGAGATCAATCAGGATTCCCAGAAGGCAGAACAACTGCTACCGAAGGTCACGTACAACAGTTGCAGTCGCTTTTCTTCACTGAGTGGAAAAGATGTCCGACAGCCTCGGATGAATTTCCCTGGGCTCTGCCTTGAGTTCTTCTAGCCAGTTGGGGGAAAAACTGGCAGAATCCACAGAATCCATATCACTGATGGTGGGAGAGTCAGCTATCGGTGCACACTGGTTCCTTACAATAGACTGCATCATCCCATCATAGTGCTTAAACCAACTGAACTGCCTCTTCTCTGTTCCTTTATGAATCCTAATTGAGTATCAATTTCTGTCCTTTTTTCCCTTCAGAACAAATTTCTCATCTATTCCTATTTGTTCCTTTCTCTCTGATAAAATATTCTAGACTTATTCCTAGATTGCTGAAATGCCTGGCTTAAGGAATTTGTACTCAAGGCTCTTTCCCTCTAACTCATTCTTCAACTCAACACACCGGGTCTGCTTTGGCCCTGACAATCCTTTCCCCACTCTGGGAGAGAGGAATTATACGTCCATATAACTGGGGAAGTTATTCAGGTTCTCCAAAGTTAATTGTGTAAACATTCAAAGTTACACACCTAATTCTTGGCAGGTCAGAATTTGAACACAGGTCTGTGAATGCTGGGTTGCAGTGGTTTCCCTTCCTCCATAACTACACTTCTCCTAACTGACTTCCCTATTAATCTTCTCCACCAAAGCGCTCATTGCTCCCCACCTTTCTTAACTGTCTTCAGTTGCCCCCACATGTTACTCAGGGTTCTCTACAGGAGCACAATAGATAGAACGATAAATATGAAAGGGAGACTTATTAGACTGGCTTACATGATTCCATCCGGGTAGTCCAACAACAGCTGTGTCATGCCTGAGAGGCTGAGAATGTGGTAGTTGCTCAGTTTATGAGGTTGAGTATCTCAGCAGTCCCAGTGAGGCACTGAAGACCTGGAGACTTCCTGGAAACCTGCTAGTCTTCAGTCTATACTGGAAACCCCCAAGTGCTGGTTCTAATATCAGTGAAGGGATTCAACAGTGGCAGTAATAAGATAGATGAACTTGCCGGCCAGAGAGTGCGGGATGCTTATACCTGGGAGGCTACCAGGAGCTGCTGCCCACATTTAGGGTGGTTCCTCTCTCTTCAACAACCTGATCAAGTAAATCTCTCACAGGAGTGCCCAGTGGCTTTCCTTTAGTTGAGTCTAGATCCAATCAATTGGACAGACAATATTAAACATCATACCACCCATGATTAAACTCTATAATATAGTCTGATTAGGCTTCTATAACAAAATATGACATACCTGGTAGCTTAAAAGTTATATTTCAAACCTGCCTCCTGAGGCTCAGGGATCACTGCAGAAGTGGAAAGGGAAAAGTTGTAAGAGCCAGAGGGGATGGATGATCACAAGGAAAGAGAGTCTTCTAGAAAGCTGGTCAGTTACTCACTTCAGCTTACAGTGATGGTGACAGCATGCACAAGGCCCATGCAAGCTCATCTCAGACAAGATCCCAGAATAGACATGGGGAAGTAGTAAGAAATCCCTCAAGAACTTTCAGAATTTAATGATTGCTGAGAGGGGGAAAAAGACAATGTCTTACAGGGTTGAGAGTCTTGCTGGGTCCAGTGGATGGAGCCACACTGAAGGACATTTGGGGACACAAAAATACATATAGGGGCAGAAGAGATATCTCAGTGGTCAAGAACACTGGTTGTTCTTGCAAAAGACTCGGGTTTGAATCCCAGCACCCACATGGCAGCTAACAACTGGTGGGGCAGAGAGGGGAGCAGATCTAAACACCATCAAACCATACTGTATGAAAATTGCAAAAATTCAATAGAAAAGGTAGAAAAAAATTATTTTCCTACAGCAGAGGATGCTGGGAAGTTCAAAGTTAAGAGCCCGGTAAGGGAACACCCCCTTGGGTTGCAGACACTACTTTGTCAGTATGTGCTTAAGAATCCTGGCCTCAGTGCTTATGTTCAGCAAGAGTAAGCTCTTTAATTTCTCTTATAAGGACACTAATTTTACCAGATATCATTTAAGCTCATTTAATGTTTTAGAGGACTCATCTGCAAACACAGCACCTTGGAGGGCTTGGACTTCAATATATGAATTTGCAGGAGGCAGAAATCTTCAATTCCTAACATGAAGAGAGTAACCTCGCAATTTATATACCTCCCATCACTGAAAGCTTTACATCTGGTCGACCAGATGTGCCAGCACCTTGCACAGTTCATACATTTTGCTATTTTGGGACCTCTGTCCTTAAAATCCCTCCTATCATTCAGAAATGTTTCCCCAACCACTTTCTATTCAAATCCTCCCCACCCTGGAAGCTAAGCTTAATTTCACATTTTTCTAGGAGGTCTTTCTAATCTTTCTGACACTTAGTGGTGTTTCTTGTGCTCAGCTCTAGATTGCTCGCTGTCCTCACAAGGGGCTGGATACACTTACACAGGCTTGGTCTCTCTGTAGGTCCCTTCTGGGATGGATCTTGCCAGCAAGCCCTCACTGCCCGTAGGATGTCTGCCTGGACAACTTCATGCTTCTTCAGATAATATGGACTAGTGATTCCCCAAGCCCCATTCACTATATTTCTAATATTTCCTCCTTTGGTGGCATGGAGATCACTGAATTTAATGAGATTCATTTATATCTAGGCTCTTGCCCTTCTCCTTCTCCTCTGTTCAATTATTATTATTTTTTTTTTTTGCAACAGGGTTTCCCTGTAGTCCCAGCTGGCCTGGAACTTGCTATGTAGACCAGGCTATCCTTAAACTCAGAGATCCACCTGCCTCTGCCTCCCAAGTGCTGGGATTAAAGGTGTGTGCTACTGTGCTCAGCTCAATTAATCTTTAAATTATTATTTTATGTTTCAATGTGCTTGCCCCTCTTCTTTCATCACGCACATGCGCGTGCATGTGTGTGTGTGTGTGTATGTGTATGTGTGCATGTGTGATGCATGTGCCAAGGCATGCATGTGAGGGTCAGAGGACAGCCATTGATGTTGGTCTACACCATCTACCTTGTTTGAGGCAGGGTCTCTGCTGTTTTTGCTGGTGTGGATGCCAGGCTAGCTGGCTGGTGAACTTCTGGGGATCCTGTGATCTCTGCCTCCCATCTTGCTGTGAGCTGGGACTAGGGATGCACATTAGGGACTAGGGATGCTGGGACTAGGGATGCCTGGCTTTTTTGGCTTCTGGAGAATATGAACTCAGGTCTTCATGGTTGGGCAGCGGGTGCTTACCCACTGAGCCATCTTCCCAGCCCCTCTTCTCTCTTGTTCTAACTAGAGTTAATCACTTTTTCCTTTGTTATCTCACACCTGAGTAAGAAGAAGCAACTAGAGAATTGATTTGTCTTAATTTATGTCCTTTTTACCTCACCTAGGTATGGAATCCAATATCCTAAATTCTAATTTACTCCATTTCTACCAGTCAGACCAGTCTCCCTCCATGACACCTTATTCTATTGTAGCCCCGAATGCTCGATTTAGCTCTTTATTTCAAATTGTCTGTTTCACAAGTTGGGAAGCATGCAGAAGGCACATTTGATCCTACTAGATTATAAATTCTATATGACCTTTTGTGCTCTTTTGTTATCACATGGTTCACGGTTCATAGAAACTTGTTGCTCAGAACCCTATGACACGCACATAGCCCATTTTACTATCACACTGATGCTTGCCCAGGCTCATTGCTGAAATTTAAAATCGATTCTCTAGGTTTATGTTTCAGACATGCTTTGCCAAACTCCAGCAATATATTTTCTACCATAGCTTGACTGTTGGAAAGGAGTTCAGTTTGTATATTGTTACCTCTTATTCTATCTCTTACCTAAGAGATCCACACTGCCTTCTAACCTGGATGTTTGAATCTCTGAGATTTCAGCAGAATGACTGATAGCATTTATGTGAAAGTGTGAGATAACAAAGGAAAAGGTGATTGACTCTAGTGAAATGTGATATTGCAACTAAAGCAGATGAGACCAAAAAATGACAGAATATGTTTTATGTGCTTCTCAGTAATCCAATTAGGAAAAGTCTGGATATAGATTTGGCTTATGAACCCAACCCTTAAACATGAACAGATATTTTACACAAGGGTTCAGTTTTCAAGACAGCATGTAAGATGGAAACTATGCAGAATATTCTTTACAAAATGCTGGGCAGACACAGGATTGTGGAACGAGTTTCTCTTGTTTTGTTTCCTTCTTGAAAACCAGATGAAGTATCTGGCTTGTTTGTAGCACATACGTCATTAGAAAAGAAAGACTCCAAATATTCTGTCCAGAGCAAATGGCTACACTGAGAGTCATGTGAGAAATGACAGTAACATTGAAAGTAGAATTACATACATCTGTGGTGCCAGCTCATTTCTGGGAAAGGAAAGCTTGTTCTTGCGTGCTGCACAGAGACTTGGTTGGTCCTTTTTCCAGTACATATTGGAAATGTTGCAGGTGCTCAATAAATACTAAGGATTAAATCCATCAGCTCCACCCCTGAAGTTGAGAAACCAGTCCCCTCTGTGGCCTCTCTCTCTCTTTCCCCACTTTGATCAGGCACCTGGGCATGGCTGATACTTCACAGGCCAATGTGTCCACAGTGCATGGAGCACTCACCACCAAATCAGACAGCAGCACTCCCCGTGGAGTCTAGGGCCCTGGGGATATTGACACATGCTTTCTTCCTTCAAAGCCAGGAAAAAGAACGGAAACTTAACCCAATTAGGCTCCTTAGGAAAGTGTCTGCTAAGGGGGAACAGTTCAGGAAAATGTTGCCAGTGATGAAGGTCTTTAATAATGCTACTCTTTTGTGGATCTTAGAAAAAGCATATTATTCTCAGGTGAGTGATAAAAGTTCATGGAACCTTTAAATTTCCTAACTTTGAGCAATATTCACATCATGCTCCTCCTCTTAAATTTTCATTAAGGCAAAAATAAATGTAGATTCATCCTATCTACAGAGGCTGCCTCAAATTTATGAGTGGAGAGTCCCATAGACTTTCTTGTAGGCTACTTTCTCAGAATTTGTAACTGTTTTCCATAAAAGCAGTGTAGCCCATGATCATTCAAGTCTCAGGGTGGCCCATGATGCCCTTTACAATCTTTTATGTGGGTGAATTAGACGGATACAAGCCCTAAGCCTTAACAGAGTCAAATCCAGCCTCAGTTTGGGACACATCCCGAGCTAGTGTTTCTGGGCCACGAACCACAGGGAGGAGGAAACTGAAGGTCAGGTAGGTCTTTGGAATCAAGGCAGGAGGCTGGGATGATGGCTCAATGGGCAACAGTGCTTGCTATGCAAGCATGGTGCTATGTAGAAAAAGCTGGGCATGGCTGCATAGGCCTGTCACCTGGAGGTGTTTGAAGAGGAGGAACTAGCAGAGTTGAAAAGCAGCCAGCTCCAGGTTCCACTCCAGTGGAAAGGTGGAGAGTGACAGAGTGGGCCACCCAACTTCCACCTCTGATCTCCAGACAGGCATACACAACACACACACACACACACACACACACACACACACACACACACACACACACAAGGTCTCTAGGCAGCATGAAATCAGGAAGCATCAGGAAGGTTCCAGAAGTTGTGGGACATGTAGTGGAGCATAAGTGAAGTTTTCAGGTGCTTACAATGCCCAGTTTGAGTGAGTCTCCTATTCTTCCTACCGCGCCACATTTTAAATCCCCTTCCTTCTGAAATACAAAGAGTGAAGTGTTTGCTTTCCATCTTGGAGAACTTAATCACTCTTTTGGTACTTGTGTTGTTTTGTATGTCATATAGAGATAATGCTACTTTGCAAATAGTAGTAATTATAATTAAGTGGCACCTAATAACGTTTTAATGCTTAGTACCCAATGTTGTCATTGCAATGCTGCTTACCTACTGAACTGTACAGGAATGTGAAGACCTAGGCAGTCTTTCCAGAAGGAAGCTTCATTATTGTAGTATTTCTTTACACTGAATGCATCAGACACTAAGCTGAAATATAGGCAGCCCTGAAGGAGATGTGAAAAAGAACAGAAAGAATCATTTGGAATAAAATATTTTGGACATTCTTAGTGAAAACAATTCTGTTGAGCTTTGATTTAGAATATCCTCTGTGAGGGACTGGAGAGATTGCTCAGTGGTTAAGGGCACACTGGCTGCTCTTGCAGAGGACCTGGGTTTGATTACCAGCACCCATGTGGCAGTTAACAACAGACCTTAACTCCAGTTCCAGGAGATCCTCCACCCTCTTCTGACCTCTGTGGGCATTGCAAGGCATGGGCACACTGAACAGACATGCAGGTAATACACTCATACTCATAAAATAAAAACAGTATTTTTAAAAAAGAAAAGTCCCCAGTGAAATTGGGGTCCTAGAACTAGTGCAACCTTAACAGGAAAGAAAGGGGGGCTAGATGGAAATGAGCGTTTGCAGTGGGGTTTTCAAGGTTCTTTTCTCTGAAGATAGCTTAATATCTAATTGTCTGCCTGTGACCAAGAGAACCTTGTTATAGGAAGCTTGTTTATACTGGCAGACATCTTTGTGGCCCTTGTCTCACACATGTCCAGCTGCCTGGTCATGGCTTTGGTGCTGGGAGAACACCTTCATGCTTTCTCCAGAATCCTAGGAGAAAGATGGCCTGCCTGCAGCAATCCCTGGTTTTGGTCCTTCAGATAGAAGAGAAAGTGAGAAAGTTCAACATACCCTTAAAGAATTAAAGATGTTTACTCCCAGGTCCTGTCTAGGCGTTGTGGTCAGTTTCAGTTGTCAACTTGACACACTTGGGAAGAGGGATCCTCAACTGAGGAATTTCCTCCATCAGACTGGCCTGGCCATGTCTGTGAGGCATTTTCTTGATTATTGAGTTATGTAGGAGGGCCCAGCCCACTATGAGTGGTGCCATCCCTAGGCAGGTGGGCCTGGACTATATAAGAAAGGCAGCTGAGCAAGCCAGGGGAAGCCAGCTAGAAAGGAGCATTCCTCCAAGCTCCTACCTTGGCTTCCCTCAATAATTTGGTCAGTGTTTTTTTGTTGGTTTTTTTTTCCCTCCTTTCCTTTTTTTTATTGATTTGTGTGTGTGTGTGTGTGTGTGTGTGTGTGTGTGTATTTCATACAGGACATCTCAAACAATCTTAATCATCTTTATAACCCCATCCCAAATGGCACCCTCCCATAGCCTCTCCCCTTCACTGGAGCCCATATACTCTGTCATCCCTGTTACTGCCCACTGTCTTGTCAGTACCCCCAGCCTTTCCCCAGTGCAAGTCCATCCGCTGAGTCTAGTCAGCCTATCTAGAGTCCCTTGTTTTAGGAAGATCAGCTGTTGTTTATCTAGCAGCAAACAGTTGTCAACATTTCTTTAGATAAGATTGGGGTCTGATGTTCATTTTCCCAGTTCTATGCTGGGTTACCATTTGCCTGAGTTTGCAAGGGACTTGTGTATGCTGACACATATGCCATAGAATCATATGAGCAGGTTCCCAGGAGCTTGTAGGATTTGGTTTCCATATGGTCATGCACATCCTCCTTGGCTCTTACAATCTCTCTGCCCCCTCTTCCACAATGGTCCCTGAGCCTTGGGTGAATGAAGTTTAATAAAGGAGCCCTGTCCAAGGACCATTATTTAGCAGACGCTTGATCTCTACACTTTGGCCATTTGTGCTCCTGGTCCTCCGCTGCATGAGGAGCTTCATTATTGAGAACTGATTCCCTAGTGTCCTCTTCTTTATCCCTGTTCTATGATCCATGAGCCTTAGGTGTAGAGGTTGCACTGCAGATGTGTCCCTTAGGCCTTGCCAATTCATAGACAACGTCCATGAGTGACCAGTTGTGGTACGATCAGTGTTTTATCACAGCAACATAAAGCAAACTGGGACGCTAGTCATGGTATCCACTCAGTAGGGCAGTCCTCTCCTCTGATGAACGGAGGCAGGAACGAATAATCAGGCAGGAGAACTCCAAGAGTGTGGATACATAGCAGCTAGGAAGGAGTAGGGTGTAAGTTCGGTGAAAACACCTGACTGGTCCATTATGGGAGACCTGGGAGCTTAGTCTGTGAGGTGGAAGAGATGCCTCTAATTTCTCATCTCTAGTTACGGCTTGAGCCATCTGAGTACAGTGTAGAACTGTAGGCCCTGTCAAGGTTGATGGAGCTCTGCTTCTGATAAAACAAAGTTAAATGTATTCAAAATCGACTCTGAAGCAACCAGAAATTACTACATAAGCATTTACTATGCCTGTGTAGTAAGGTGTAAGACTCACCAAGTGAAAGAGGATGCCCTTGGCCAGAGGTCAGAGGTCGAGGGTATGGGTTGATCAGAGTGCTTATCCTCCTGAAACAGTCTATCATTAAGATCATCTGTGAGAGGAAGGCCCCGAGCCAGATTATTGTTTCATTCTCCTTTGGTATAGCTTTACTTCTCCATCTGCCTGCTGGAAATACTGTCCAGACCTGTCTTCTGGAGGATCAGTCTAGCTTCATGGGAATTTTGGCTTATCCCCTTTGTCTGACAGGCTTACTCAAACTCTCCTAAAAACAAAAGCTTTTATTTCTGATTGTCCCATGCCACATTCTGGATATGACAGCGATTTCTGTCTTGTACTGTCTCATGCTTAATGATTAATGTAGATCCCTTAGCTTTCCTGTCCATCTGGCCATTTATTCTGACTTCAGATATGGGGCTATCACAGGAATGGTAAGAACCTGGAGTGTATGATAGCATAGTTGGAGTTGGTGCTGGTAAACAAGCCTCTTTCTCAGCTTTAACTCTTGATGACTGAGAAGCCCTTGGAGCACACAGGTGATGGTGTGTGCCACCTCAGGAGCTGGTGCAGCATGCAGCCTCCTGCCTAGAGGAAGGGGCCCTGGGCTTCTCATTAGTAAAACTGGGTTTTCATTCTGCCTTTACTTAAAGAGTGGCCTGGAGTGAATGCCTTACGGACTTCAACTTCATTATCTGAAATAGGAGCCAAAATACCTTTCCCAATTATATCTCTATTGTGTCCTGGTTCAAGTTACATAGTAATTAAGAACAGAGTCAGAAAAATAGGCAAGTGTAATGACTTAGAATGTTTATCAACATATCATGAAACAATTCCACAGCTTTGCAGAATGGCATGGACAAATGCCATGTTGACCTCCACAGCATGTACACAACTTTCCCAAAGCCTACACTGACCTTTCAGATAGTTTTCTTTTTAAAAATTTTTTTGGTCCACTGCATTCTCTGTGTATTGGCCTTTATCCTGCCTTTCCACTAGTAATCAGCTTTCAGTACTGTTTAGAAGGTCCAAGCTGCTCTTTTTTGACCATACGCTGGCATCAATGAATAAATGTTCACTATACACTTGCTGCATGATTAGACATTGCTAGTCCTTGGAAATGCAAAGACAACTAAAGCCCAGTCTCCAAACTAAAGGACTCTATAATTGATCTCAGGTTGCCCTGATAA
This sequence comes from Nannospalax galili, assembly GCF_000622305.1. Taxonomy (NCBI): domain Eukaryota; kingdom Metazoa; phylum Chordata; class Mammalia; order Rodentia; family Spalacidae; genus Nannospalax; species Nannospalax galili. Next base: position 1,430,329 of record NW_008329031.1, read on the forward strand.
GGGAGAAAAGAAGTCCACAGAATTTTCTTAAGGGCTACCTCAGAGAGTAGCATTCCACTTCCACTCCACTGACCAGAAGCCATCATACAACCCTGATATGGATACAATAACAGATAAACATGAAGAATATTTTCTTCTCTTATGTCTAGAAAAAGCACAGCAGTGTGCTGACCCTTTAACATGGCTTCTGCCATATGACAGTCTAATCTCATGATGGCCTATGTGTAGCACTAATTGATTGGAGAACAAACAAGGATTTAAACCTGTTGGACTTCCAGAGAAAGGGTCGTTCAAGTGGTGCCTCAGAAGATGAGGACCTTAAGTAGACAAAATAAAGCAAGGTCACTTTCCACAGAGAAACACTGTGAAGCTACTGTTGAGGTAGGCTTCGGGAGAGAACACCAGATTTATTCAATTGAATACCATAGTTCATGGAATATAGTAAGATACAGAGCTGGAAAGATAGAGGGGTAGGTAAGGCCCTTCCATGCCATTAGAATGCAAATTCATTTTACCACACCATAGGAAGCTATTAAAGATTTTTAATGAGAAGCTTTGACGTGAAGAGGAAAATCCTCTGGTGGCTGAGAACACAAAACTGCAGTGGGAGACTCATTAAGAAACAGGCTCTGCCACTAGGCTTCAAACAGAACTGCATGCTGGGATTTCCTGGGGGGCTTTTGAAATACAAAGGTGTGGGTCCTTCACCAGAATAATTCAATCAGAAATTTGAGGGCAAATACTATACTTTTCAAAACTGATGAGGTGATTGCCCTGTGGAACTACTGCACAGTCATTGATTTACATCAGCAAAATTATAAGTGCATGTTTCAAGAACGTCCTATTAGGATTTTGTTGTTGTTGTTTAGACAGGACCTCTAGCCCAGGCTGGCCTCAAAATCTCCATGTAGCAGAGAATGATCTGGAATGTCTGAGTCTTATGCCTTCATCTGGGATTATAGGTATATGCCACCACATCCAGTGCTGGGGTTCTCCTTGTATTCTAGGGAAGCACATTACCAGCTTAGCTAGGTCCCCCCCCCACCCATTAGACATTTCAAAACTTTGAATTTGTCAAGTACAGAGGTCACAATACCTTAACTGTTTGGTATGCCTGCTCGTTACATGCTTCTGGTCCCAAGTGGGCTGCTTTGTGCTGCAGGCTAGTGTGAAATCTTGGTTTGGGTTCCGTTGATGCTCTGGTTTGATTTTGTCACTGTGATCATCACCAAAAGCAGTTTAGGGGAGGAAACGTTTTATATGGCTCAGACTTACTTCCATGTCACAATCCATAAGGGAAGTCGGGGCAAGAAGTCAAGCAGGAGCCTGGAGGCAGGAACCGAAGCTGAGGCAAAGGAGGAGGACTGCTTGCCGGCTTGATTCCCTGACTTGTTCAGCTACATTTCTTATACAATCCAGGCCCACCTGCCTATGGATGGCATGACACACAGTGGGCTGGACCTTCCTCTTCAATTAGCAATTAAAGAAAATGCCTCACAGCCATGCCCACAGGGCAGTAAAATGGAGAAAATACCTCAGTGGGGAGGTTGCCTCTTCCCAGGTGACTCTAGTTTGTCTCAAATTGACAAAAAAACTGGTCAGCACAGTTGAGAAGGATAACAGTTTACACAGGGTAATGGAAGCAAGCAACATGTCTAGCCATCAGTCTCTGCATTTTCACATTTCTAGATGACACTCTCAAATGCTTTGTGTGTTAATTAGATGTTATGAAGCAAAAATTTCTCCAACAATATTCAAATATCTTGTGGTGTATTTTATTTATTATTTTTATTTATTTTTTTATGTGTATGCGTGCATTGCCTTCACAGAGGTAAGTGCACCCATGTCGTGCAATGGCCGCAGAAGAGAGAAGAGGCTGTTGGATTCCCTGGAACTGGAGTTATGGACAGTTGTTAGCTGCCGTGTGAGAGATTTTTACAGGTGTTTTATCAAAAAAGTAGTCTCATGCAAATGTTCTCCTAGGTAACTGTGGTATTTATTAAGACTTTCTCCATTTTAATTTCTTTTTTCAACATCAATTTTAGTAAGTGTTTATAAAATCACTACGAGGTTAGTACTATATACTAAAGTATAAAATCAGTACTAAAGTAATGTTAGTCATGCACAAAAGTGACATTAAATGCATGGCTATATATCTTTTCGGGGAGACAGAAAGGAAGGAAGGGTTTCTTTTGGCTCAGAGTTTGAGGACGCAGGCCCTGTGGTGAGGAGGGCATAGTGGCCGGGGTGTGAGCTGGCTGGTCACATTGCATCTGCAGTAAGGAGCCAGAGAGAAATGAAAGCTGGTACTCAGCTCACTTCCTTGTTTTTTTTTTTTTTCCTTTTCAGTCGGTTCAACCCCAGCCCATGGAATGGCACTACCCACATTCAGGGTTAGCCTTTCCTCCTCAGTTAAACCTCCCTGAAAACATGCTCTCAGACATCAGAGGCACACCTCTTTTCCCACCAATGGAAATTAACCATTACACAGACGCCCAGCTGATGGCTCCAAATAATCTTCAATATTCCTGTTTTTACCATCTGATCCTAGAAGGTCTTGTCTCGGTAACTAGACCCATTTGCCATCAGACTGCTATTTCCCTCTCTCCAAAACATTCTCCAATGAGTTCTCTGGGAGAACTTTGGTGCCACAGAGCTTTAAAATCAGGAAGTTCTCCCAAGCCATTGGCTTTTCTGGTAATCCATCATGCATTGTTGCAGGGTCTCGTTCTTGGCTGTCCCCTCAGCACTAGGATGCTGCACCCTTGTGAGGCAGCCAAGATTTCTGCACTCCTTCAGCCTTGCAGTCAAATACAGCCAGCCCAGACTTTAGGAAACATGCACATGTTGGCTACCTGGAATACCAGTAGGCATATTCCCATGATAAACAGACAAATTAAAATTCAATCATACCCCCAGGTTACAGCTATATTTGTCTATCAACAGGCAAGCCTCTTTCTTGCAAAGCAGTTACATAGTTTAGACTTTGTGCCATATTTGCAGCATACTTTAGACATGGTCCCTATACTTCTTACTTGAATCTCTGCTAACACCTAGGCAGCCATGCTCCCTTGATGCAAACATTCTCCCTATGAAGGACGCTGACAGCTGCTGCTCAGGCTGCAGAATCTGCAGCTGCGTGTTGTGTTCCTGCTCACCAGCTTCTGTGGTTTGTCACTTCACAGCGGCCTTTGTGCCCTCCAGAAAGCATGACAGGCAGGGATTGCAGCTGCTATACCTCCAGAGCGCTGCAGACGGGAAGGGCTGCTGTTCTGCTCCTAGGCTGCCTGGCAGCCGGAAAGGAAGCTGTTGAAATTTTGACTGTGGTGATTCAGCGTGTTACTCGTCTTCGAGTCCCGTCTTTTGAGAAAACATGAGTGGAATACAAATGGTTGCTATCACACTCACGTCTCTTGCACTCTTTCAACACTGCTTTCAAAGAAAAACAAAATGACTTCACAGGGACGTGAGGCTGTCAAGTGTGAAACCTGGTTTTCTCATTTGCATGTCAGTCCCAGAATGTTTTTCCAGCTTCGGCTCTTCTGAGCTTGCTGTTTTAAGAAGAATAAAGAAAAGACAGAGGAAGCCATGTGCCTTTCCAGTTCTGTGTAGATTGTATTTATGATGTGTAAACAAGAAAACCAGGAATATTTCTCTTTGTCCTAAGCATAATGTGACTTAACATATCTGGCAATATTCTCATTCATCACTTTTCAATGTCATTTGCAAACAGAGGATTCTACTTCCTCCAGGTTTTTAAAGGTGTATATGTTTATGTGTATGCATGTTATATGTCTGAGTGCAGGTATGTATGTGTGTCCATGTGTGCAGAAGCCAGAGGACAACCTTAGGTATTATCCTCAGGATGGTATCTCCCTTCTTTGGGAGAAGGCCTTTCCTTATTAGACTAGACATTGCCATTTAATCTACACCAGCTGGCCAGTTTACCCTAAGTCTCTTCCTGTCTGTCTCCTCACTGGCGGAATTTTAAGAGTGTACCACCACACTTGACATTTTTATGTGGACCTGAGTATTGAACTCAGGGACTCATGTTTACAAAGTAGACACAAGCCCTTTATCAACTGATCTATCTCCCCAGCTCCTCCAATCCATTTTTCTCTCTCGTTTTAGATACGTGCATTATTGATTCAGAAATGTTAACAACTGGACAATACAGATCTTGCACTCTAGGATGTCCCCAGTAAATTGGTCTCCACCAACTGTGGTCATGAAGCTCACGGCTGCTGCCAGCTCTGCCCTCTATCAAGTGCCCTTGTTGGCATTAAACTCCAGACATACCTGACTGAGGGTACAGTCAGCAGAAGAGCCTGCCATCACTACCTTTCTCATTCATGAATTCATAGCTTTAAGACCTTGGAATGTCTACATCATTGAAAGTAAACTGTGTAGTCTTTTTTTTTTAAATATTGTTTTTCTAAAGGGAAGCCATCTGAGACCAGAGTAGAAAAGGCTTCGCCAGGCTTTCCTGAAAGCTGGCAGCAGAGTCAAGACACAAATCCAGGTTTGACTGTTGGTTCAGTATCCATCCTTTACTCCAGAGACAGTGGTCATCAACGGTGAACACATGCAAGTCACTGTCCCAAGCCTGAGGCCACAGCATTGGCCAAGAAAGGCACAAAAAGGGAGTTCTGCCTTCAGACAGCTTACGGTCTAATAGCAAACACACACACTGTTACAGGTAATTAAACTCTATCATAGAATGATTAAGCACAAGGTATAATCACAGGTATGTAGGAAAATATCATAGTATAGCCATTTTTTGCATAACCAAAAATATTTATTTCATAGCTGAAATAAATTTAGTTTGTTTTTTATCCTCTAATTTTCAAGGGGGTAGGGGAAATACTCCTGCAGTTGTTCTGATGGACATGTGGAGAGAGTGTTCCATTAATGAAATACAATTTTAGTGACTCAAGTACAAAGGGAGGCAATTAACTGAGTGCTTTATTTACTCTGTTGATTTGACACCTTCCACTTGATGGACACTGTAGTAGCCATTAAGAATTCAAATCCAAGAAAGATGGGCTCTCTGCCTTGGAAGGCCCAGAGCAGAGAGTTGAATGAATGACAGGGTACTTAGGATAAAATGTCACAAATGCCACTGGAGCAAAGGTCTGTACAGAGTGAGGTGACAGCAGGCATGATTAATCCATCAGGTGGGGGTGGGTAAAGAAGACTGTGAGTGGTCCTCAGCTGAACTTTGAAAGCTGAGCAGTGGGGTAGTGTGGTGGACTGTACTTCAAACCAGGAAATCCACAGGAGCGAACTTCTGATGCCTGAGGTGCCTTCGGGGCCCTCAGCTTTCATGTGTATTCGTCTGTACTATTCACCTGTACATCTTCCCCAGGGGAGGACCAGAGCCTGAGGAAGGCTTGTGTCTGTTGGCTTTCTGCCACCGTGATAAAACACTGGAGAAAAACAACTTAAAAGGAGGAAATACATATTTTGGCTCATGATGACAGAGAGTTTTAGTCCACAGTCGACAGGTCTAAGTTGCTTTTAGACTTGTAGCAAAGGGGTACATCATAGAACAACGTTGTGGCAAAGGGAAGCTGTTCATTTTCTAATTTCTAGGAATCAGAGAAAGAGGGTAAGATGCAGTGTTCCAGGGCAAGTCGTCCTGCCAGTGGTCCATTCAATTATGAGCCAATCAAGGTATGAACCTACTGATTAGGTCAGAGCCATCATGATCCAATCACTTCCCTGAACCTTACTTATGAATATTGTACTGAGGACTAATTCTTCAGCACGTGGACTTTGGGGGGACATTGTAAGAGACAACCCATAATAATGACCTCTTTTCAAAGGTCAGGAGTCAAACCACAGGCCCTGAGACCAGACTCCCAGGTTTCAGTTCTAGTGATGAACATTTTCAGCTTTGTGATCAAATATGTTCTGTCTTCTAGTTTTCTACTGCTTGAAATGGGCTTTGTAACAGAATCAGGTAAGTTTCTCAGAGCACATGATGGACTTAAATAAAAATGGCATTGTGAAACAAATCACTTTGTATAATGAATAGACACCGAAGACTTTCCTCTTTCTTAAAGAATAAAGTCTCAGGGCTGGAAAGATGGCGCAGTGGTTGAGAACACTGGTTGTTCTTGCAGAAGACCTGGGTTTGAATCCCAGCACCCACATGGCAGCTAACAACTGTCTGTACCTCCAGTCTCAGGGGATCCGACAGTCTCTTCTGTCCTCTGCGGACTTTGCACAACACAGGTGCACTTACCTACATGCAGGCAATACATGCATACACATAAAATAAAAATAATAAACAAAATATTGAAAAAAGAATAAAGTCTCTTAAAGAGGTAAACGAATTAATGACATGATTTCTTAGAAAAGTTCCCAGTATATCTGCGATATATGTTGGCTCTTATTGACAGGACCACAGTAAGAATTACTAGTGTTAAATGATTGGACTCCTGTTTACAGCAGGTATGTGCCCTAGGAACTTCTAGCAGCTGTAGTGGAAAAGGCTTTCCTGTGGCTCTCATGGGTTCATCTTCTGTATGGAGGAAATTGGAGAATGATCTTGCCATTTGAAGACTCTGTGGGCTGCCACCTGGGGATGGGGCTGCCACTTGTGGGGATGATTTCCCTCTTTAGTAAGTTTAGCTCACTGTTTTCGCCAACATTTATTTATAATGCATAAAATACCTAAGGATCTGTGGCAGGAGAGAGCAGAGAGAGCAGCCACCAGAGGAAATTCCATCAGTGATGGTTTTGTGTATTCATTGTCAGCTCTGTTCAGCCGAAGGAGGCCTGAGGTTCCCCATTTCTTTATTTCTTTCCCAGCCAAGCTTGGTTTGGATGGAGTTGGTCAATGGCATTCATATATTATCTTTTATCATCCTTGATCTGTAGAAACTAAGATGTTTTCTGCTGGAGGTGAGGCTCTCAGAACCCACAGCTGGGGGCACTGGAGCAGTGACCTGTTCACGCCTACAATTCTTAAAAATGGCCTTCAGTAAAACTACATTGCAAAAAAATGGGAAAGAAACAGAATGGAACAAGTAAAAAAGTTGAAGAGGCAGAGGCTGAAGAATTTGTAGTAGAGAAAGTACTGGAATGATGTGGACAGGATATACAGATGCTGATCATCCTTGAGAACCTGAAGAAAATGTAGACTGTCCGGAGTTAATTGAGGCATTTCTTATTTATCAAAAAGCTGGTAAAGAAAAAGATGGCACAAAAAAAACTTTATCTGACAGTGAATCTGATGATGGAAAACCAAAGAAGGAAAGAGATGCTGCTGACCAACCAAGAGCCTTTGCCAGACTTCTTGATGCTGAACAAATCAGGGATGTCACAGAGAGCAGTGGAGAATTAAGGTTTCTGAAGAAATGGAAGGATTCAGATGAGGTTGACTTGGTGCTGGCCCAAGAGGCAAATCTGAAGTGTCTTAGAGTGAAGTTGTGTTTTAGGAAGAGAAACTGACTTGGCATTTATGTCCCGAAGATGAAGCTCAATAATTGTTTGCATATATATATATTTTATAACACAAAATAAGTTCCTTTTTCAGGTAGGGTATGCAAACATCTGACAACCCAGCACTCTGTGACTTGTCAACGTCCCTGTATCATGCGTCTCTAGCCACTGGCTCCTCACAGACAAAATATATCATCATCATTAGCCTGTCTATGAATTAAGAATTGGCTGCCATTTTGTGCATAATGCCAAAGAAATCAATAATTTTAGGGCTATTTAATATCCTTTCTGAAGGATTCTCTGTACTCATGTAAGAAAATGCGTTGACAAGGAAAGTGCAGTTGAACCTAGCTGTGTTTCATCAGCAAGCAGTCACGGTATTCCTAACAATACATTCTGTCTGGAGAGAGAACCTTGTTTTGTGTTTCCCTGAAAGTGTCTAGTTTATTTTCCTGAAAATGGTGAATGCTCTCCTACAGAATGGCAGCCCTGTGCACAAGGTGAGTTCTGAAGAGGGAGCTTCTCAAAACAGGGCCGAATCACATAACAGGTAGGAACAATGATTAAAGGACTCCAACAAAAATTCAAAAACTTCTTAAGCCCAGTAGTTTTCAAGACAAGTTTAAAATCTCAGTGTGTTGAAAAAACAAAACAAAACAGCTTCAGCACTTATTGATGTTCTTTGGTTTGTTTTCTGAAGGTGACCTTGAACACTTAGCTTCATATCTTTCCCCAGAGATGATGGCACTCACCCTAGGTCTGTGAAGTCAGGTGGCTCTCTCTGTTTCTGTTTCTCTGTCTCTGCCTTTCTATCTCTGTTTCTCTCCGTTTCTCTCTTTCTGAATTTCTCTCTCTTTTTTTCTCTCTCTCACACAGAGAGAGAACACTCCCCACCCTTCCCCACAGAAGCAAACACATAATCATGTTCCGAAGCTTGACTCTTCCTATTTATCCTATCAATTTTCTGACCTGCAGACCCATTGCTTCGTTTGGTCCCTAACAGAGACGTTTTCACAAGCTCGCTTTGGTGCCTCCCAGTTCTAATGCAAAGTAACACCCAAGGTACATATCCAAATGATGAATTTGCTTTATGAAATTTAAAGCAAGGCTAGGGAAGGATGGAAATAGACATAGGATGTAGACAGGTGCTGAGGACCTGGGCTGTGTGGACAGGAACTCTCAGCTCCCCTGGCCCTGAGTCCACCTTAGCCTTTGTTACTTTATACTCATCAATTTTTCACTCTGCTAATAAGACTTTTTATTCAGTGCAAGGAGAGAAAAAACTAGTATCCCAAACTACCACCAGGGTTTCTTCAGATTGTTAAATACTATAATTGGGCTTTTAATTTGCTGGGATATATATATATATATATATGATATATGCATATATATGCATATATATACATATATACTTAAGTAGGGTCAGGAACTTTTTTATGAGTTTATACGCAAGCTTCAGAAGATAAAAACGCCCAGCTTACCTACTTATATCAATGAAGGCTTTTGCAATATGAAGAAAAAGCAAGCAAGGCAAAATATCACAGAATGTCTGGGTGTAGCAGAATGGAATCCTGAATGTAATCTGTCTACATTAATTTTTGAGATCATATTATTAAGATTTGCAATGTTCAAGAGTGTAAATTGAGGCTATCCAAATCTCTCTAAATTTTATTACTCCAGTGACATTAACTAATTGAAATAGCAATTAATCAGAATATCTATCTATCTATCTATCTATCTATCTATCTATCTATCTATCCAACTATCTATAAATATATTTCATTGACTTTTATGTTTAATTCAAGGTTAAATAGATGACCTAGTTTGTTTCTCTATTGCTGTGACAAAACACTCTGACCAATACCAACTTGGGGAGGAAAGGGTTTATTCAGCCTACAACTCCCAGGTCGTAGTTCATCAGGGAGCCCAAGGTAGGAACTCAGGGCAGGAACCTGGAGGCAGGAGCTGGAGCACAGGCCATGGAGGAATGCCGCTTACTGGCTTGCTCCCCTGGCCCCTGCTCAGCTTACTCTCTTATCCAACACAGGCCCACCTGCCCAGGGGTGGCACCACCCACAGTGGGCTGGGCCCTCCCACATCACTCAACAATCAAGAAAATTCCCCACAGACATGGCCACAGGCCAGTCCAATGGAGGCATTTCCCCAATTGAGGCTTCATCAACCCAGGTGTGTTGACACTAAAGCTATCCAGCATAATAGAAAAATAGTTTGTGCTTCAAACCTCACTGAAAATTTTACTAAAATGTTCATTTTTTAATGATGCAGTATATACATTATGTGACAATAAAGTTGAAAGCTTGCTCTTCTGTGATTCAAATATCGTACTGGACATGGAGGACACAGATCAAGAAGAACTGTCTGCTCAGAAGCCAGACAAAATGGCCCACCTCTGTGATGGAGTAGGCTGTGGAATGTGGCTGTAGGACCCACAGGACATCTCAAAGGAGAGCTCAGTGGAGAGGTGTCTGCTCAAACTGCGCATTAGCTGTGGGCAAGACTCAGGATGGAGGGACTTCTGGAAAAAGGCAGATGGTTTACCTGGGGCAAGATTATATTGAGGATCTTTGAACTCGGCATGGTTGGAGCTCACCAGAAAAGGGAAATGGTGAGAAGCAAGAGTAGAAGTTTATGTTTCAGAGCATGTGACACAAACATGGGACCTTGTGCATAAGCAAGGAACCAGCAAAATCAAATTTGTGTCTCTGAAAGATCTTTTAGGTAGGTTCGTTTGTAAGTTTCTGATGGAGAAACATGAAGGAGATGGATTTGTGTTATAGGGGAGGGAGAGCATCCCCTAGAGGGTTCGTAGTCTTAATCATAAAAGAATTTAAGAATGGACTCAAATGGAAGCTTTAGGCCAATTTTATTCGAATTTTCAGGAAAAATTCCCAGGGCAGGCAAGCTGGAAATTTTGGAAGCTGCCTTGAGGAAAGGAATGGAGGGGAAAGGAAAAAGCCAGGAAGCCAGGCAGGGTTAGAAACATCATCATGGTCAGACATGTGGAGGATTGGCAGCCTCATGGCTGGGAGAAGGGAACTTTCTTATTTATTTATTTATTTATTTTTATTTTATGTGTACGAGTGTGTTGCCTGAATGTATGTGAGTGCACCCGTGTTGTGCTATGCCACGGAGGTCTGAAGAGGGCTTTGGATTCCCCTGGAACTGGAGTTAAGGATGGTTTTTAGCTGCCATGTGGGTGCTGGGAATCGAACCTGGGTCCTCTGGAAGAGCAGGCAGTGCTCTTAACCGCTGAGCCATCTCTCCAGCCCCAGGGAGAAGGAAACTTTAAAGAAAAGGTAAAGAAATACAAATTGCTAGGGCATCTCAAAGCATTAGGGAAAACACACTTAGAAAAGGAATATGGAGAAAGAAGAGAGAGAGAGAGAGAGAGGAGAGAGAGAGAGTCACAGAGAGTCACATGTCTGTGGCCAGGTCCAGAAACACTGTGCTAAAAGTTAGGGAGTCCAGACATGAAAAGGTCACTATCTCAAGCATCTATTTAGCATGACTTACAGTGAACCTGCCTTCCTAGGCATGGTCCTATGACCAGGTGACTGGCCAGTGAAACTAGAAATGTAGGGCTTTCAACAGAGAGAGATTTTATTTTTTGACCAGTTAATCTTAATAAAACTTTTTTGCTAGTCTAATATTTGAAGATGCCATGTAACTCAAGCAAATATCATGAGGGGCTGGACTGCCCAGGGATGTAGAAGAAAGGGGAGAGTGAAGAAATCTCTTATAAATCAGCAATGGTCAAAGCTTGTCCCATTACCAAAAGCATTAGCACCATTCATAAGCTTCTTCAAAATGCAAATGATCACATAATATCCTGGTCCTACTGAGACAGAACTCTGGGGGTGGGACCCACACTCAGGTTTAAGCAGCCTTCAAAATGTGCTTGATACATCTTGAAATTTGAGAACCGGCACAACAGATTGATTTGGAGCACTTGCTAAGGAAAGGACATAAACTGTCCCCCAGGTATCCTGAGTATCTGGTTAAGTGGTCAGCACATTGACCGACTGATGACTTAGGGTTCAGAGTCACTGCATTAAATATTAATTAGGATTTGTATGGGTGCTGGGATAATGTAAAGACATATGCCTCCTGGCATTCTGTCACAAATGTGTCAATTAGCTTTCATTTCCAATAGTCTACCGATGGTCTCCAAATGTTGACACCAATCATCATTTTTTTAAAACAGGGTCTTACTTACTGTTTAGCCACAACTGACCTGGAACTCACTCTGTAGAGCAGGCTGGCCTCAAACTCACAGAGGATCTGCTTGTCTCTGCCTCCCGAGTGCTGGGATTAAAGGCGTGTGCCACCGTGCCCGGTGGGTTTTTTTTTTTTTTTTTTTTTTTTTTTTTTTTTTTTTCAAGACACTCATCACCAGGATGTAAGGACTGTGCAGAGGAGGCACAGGTGAGAGAGCAGGTACTTGGAGCCAAGGGGATTAGAGCTTGTGCTGGATGGCTTTAGTTGTCAACTTGACACACCTGGGTAGAGGGGGCTCAGGGGGAATTGACTCCAATGGACTGGCCTGTGGCCATGTCTGTGGGGCATTTTCTTGATTGTTGAGTCATGTGGGAGGGTCCCAGCCCACTGTGGGCAGTGCCACTCCTGGGCAGGTGGGCCTTTTTGTATAAGAAAGCAGGTTGAGCACAGACCAGGGGGGCAAGTCAGTAAGCAGTGTTCCTCCATGGACTGTGCTCCAGCTCCTGCCTCCAGGTTCCTGCCTTGAGTTCCTACCTTGAGGTTCCCTCAGTGATGAACTGTGACCTGGGAGATGTAAGCCACATAAACCCTTTATTCCCCAAGTTGGTATTGGTCAGAGTGTTTTGTCACAGCAATTGAAGGCAAACTAGGACAGAGCTGTTACCATTTTTGGAAAGATAAGGCTAAGAAATTGCTAAAATTCTGGAAGAGATAGAGTCTGTTCATGCAGGTCAGCTTTGTTAGTGTCATGACCAGGCTGGAGGCATCTCACAGGGAGGAAGTCAAGGTAATTCATAGCCTACTTGAGTGACTGTCTGAGTGTATTCTCTAGAAGGCTGCGTCAGCATCACTTGATTATGTGTCACAAATACAAATCTTCAACTATCACGCCAACATTAGACTGGCACCAGCAGCTCTGGGCCTGAGACACAGCTGTCTCCATAAAAAGCGCGGGAAGTGATTCTGACGCACATGTTTGCGAGCTAAGTTTCTACTCTTCACACTTTCTTTTTAATTTCCTGTTGGGAATCCTTCCAGTTGGCCTAACCAATCAGATACTGGAGGGAACAGGAACCATTTTTGTTTGTCAACCTCCTGGGACAGGGAGCCAAGTGTAAAATATGTGAAAAAGCATTCAGTTAGGGAAATACAAGGTACTCAGCAAAGTCACTCTGCCATTTTCTCCAACCTGACTGGCCACCCCAGTGGCTTCTTGCCATCCTCCGACCTCTTCCTGAAGGGTACCCTAGGACTCAATCCTTGAGTCTCTTTTCTGCCTTCTCTTTTTTCCTTTTAATTTTTCAGTAATTTCCTGACTTTAAATACAATCTCATAGGCAAAAAAAAAAAAAAATTACCAAATCCCATCCACTCATCTAGACTTCCCTGAACCCTTTCATTGGGACATCCACCTATCCACTTGACTTTTCTACACAAGGGTTTAAGATGCCCTAACTTGAAATGGCTAAAATTAAACTCCAGATCTTTTCTCCACTACTAACCCATTTCCTTTCACAGTATTATTCTTTTTAAAAATTTTATTATTTTATGTGTTTTATAAGTGTATTGCCTGCATGTAAGTGCACTAGTGTCGTGCAATGCCCATGGAGGTCAGAAGAGGGCGCTGGATCCCATGAATGTGGAGTTACAGCAGATGGTTGTTAACGACCATGTGGGTGCTGGGAATTGTACCCGGGTCCTCTGCAAGAGCAGCCACTGTTCTTGACCACTGAGCCATCTCTCCAGGCCTTTTCACGGTATTCTTAACCTCAGCTCCAGGCAACTCTACTTCTTACAACCTCCACGTCTTGGTCTCATCTTCAGCTCCATTCTCTTTCCCTTTTATATCTTGTATTCCATACACAAATAACCCTTAACAACTGTATTTATAAAAGCTATCCAATATGTGATCACTTTTTACCGTCCCCTCTGTTATCACTGTGTTCCAAGCCACTGTCTCTTGCCTGCATTATTGTTGCAAAAATAAGACAACTTCCAATGTGGCCCCTAAACTCTCTATCCATGTAGCCTGTTCTCAAAAGTCACTGATGTTTAAGTGAATCAAATCATGTCTATTTTCATTTCAAAATCCTATAGCAATTTTCTTTATTAGCAAAACTGGGTTGCAATAACCAGAAACAGCTAAATCCTCAGAATAACAGTTTTCTTTCTTTTTGAAGCTATCTGTACAGTGAGGGTCATCAGGGACTCTGTTTCACATTGTGCCTTGGGGAGTCAGGGTGGTAGAACTCTGCCTTGATGTGTGTTCTCATCTGCGCTACAGCAGGGGAAGGGAATAGGAAAACACAAAGGCTTTTAAAGAATTGATTCCCACCAGGAATGGATGCATTCCCTGTCCCCTTTAAAGCCAAGTGTCTTGCTGCCCCGAGGTCTCAGTGACATGAAGCAATAAGGATTTATTTGTTGCAGATCCGCAGGTCATTGGAGGTCAGCTGAGGTAGACTGGACTGAGTTGAGTGGTCTGCCTTAAGTGGCAAGTCCTCTGGGCCAGCTCTGACTAACAGGACTGTCATCCTGCTTTTTGGTCCCCAGGGATAAACAGGGCATGTTATTGTCGTAGTGATGGCAGAGACTCAAGACAACAAACCACACTTGGTGAGCACATTTGAGCACTCACTTGTATCATGTCCACTTAGGCCTGTTGTCTAAAGCAGGTTATGTGGCCAAAACCACAGACAAGGCATCTGGAAGCATCCTTCTAGAATGAAGCCAGGGACTGTGTGGAGAAGTAAAGAAGCGCGAACAATCAGGACAAGTCATCCAATGTGCCATACATGGTTATATGTAACTTTAAGAGGCCAGAGAAATCCTTCTATGTGCCTCAAAAGAAGGTGACACATATGTGCTGTCACTGAACATCGTTAGTAGCCAAACTCCTTAAAATGGCTAGTTAACCTGGCTTATAACTTCACAGTCGCTCACCAAACACATTCTTACTTCAATGCTTTGCACTGGTTTCTTCTGCCTGGAAGATGCTATTACTCAATTTTTACCTGGTTTTCTCTCTCATGTCATCTAGGCTTAAACCTTGGATAACCATCTGATATAAAAATTACATTTCCTTCCATTGCTGACTCCTGATCCCCAGCGTTCTTTACAGCCAAGTCTACATTTTCTTGTCACACACTCTATACATTTATTTTCTCCCTTGCCATATCATCAGCTGCAGAAGGAGGTGTGGTTTGAGTGTGACGTATCCTGTGGAACTGCCTGGGCTTGAACACTTACTTGTTCTCCAGCTGGGGTGGGACTGGAGGTAAGGGAAGGGGGTCACCTTGGCTTGGAGGTTTCTTAGCCTGACTGTACTTCCTGATTAATCTGCACTTCTTTTTTAATTAAAAAATTAATTACTTATGTGTATGAGTGTTTGGTTTGCATGTATAGAAGTGAACCATGTGTGTGCAATGTCTGTAGAGGCCAGAAGAGGGCACTGGATTCCCTGGAACTGGAGTTCCGGATGGCTGTTAGCTACAGTGTGGGTGCTGGGAACTGAACCCAGGTCTTCTGCTCTTAATGGCTGAGCCATGTCTCCAGCCCTAATGAACTATGGATTCCAGACTCCATGCTGCCTGACTCTGCTGCTACCATGCCTTCCCCAAACCCTCTCAGACTATGAACCCAAACAGACCTTCCTCCTTCAAGATGCTTCTACTTAGGTGTTCGATCACAGAGGTGCAATGCAGAAAGGAGCACACTTTGACATCACACGTGCTCAGGAACCACATAATCAAGTTACAAACAAAATCACAAAGCAATCTCAAAATGAGTTAAGTTGATGATTCTGTGTTGGGCTACATTTATAGCCATCCTGGGCACAGGTGGCTGGTCAGCTCCAGGATGGAGGTGCCTGATGGAGGACAGGACTTTTGCTCTTTTCTTCACTAGTTTTGCCATCTATACTTGTGCCTGGTACATAGAGAGGTAGACATTTCATAAGTTTTGGTTGTTGAATAAATATATATCCTAGAAATTGGAATTTTGTCACTAGAAATAGCTATTATATTTAGAATTTGAGAAGGGTTCTGTTGTCGTCTATGTCTGATTGTGCCCATCTGACTAGCTGGCCCCTGCCAGTCTCCACCAGGCATCATCTAAGGCTACGGAACAAATGGAGAAACTCAGGGGAAGACAAGACTTTGCTGCTAAATGTTATCCTCTAAGTTAGTGGTTCCCACAGGATGATAAATTCTCCCAGCAGGCATTAATGGATGGGAACTTTTTCTTTTGTAGTGTGGGATGTGCTGATCATTTTTATCTAATATTTATTTATATTTTTTCACTTTTAAAATTTAACAGTGATGCAGACACATAAAAATATACCTCTTTGTGGGAGTACCATAGAACATTACAATATGTATATATATTAGGTAATATGTAAATAGCTAAACCGCTATCTCCTCAAATATTTATCATTCCCTATGGTGAAAACACTCATTACTTTCTCCATTACTTTCAAACTATGCATATATTAAACTCACTGTAGGCATTTCCAATAAGCATATTATTTTATGTATATGAGTATTTTGCCTGTATGTATGCATACATGCATGTATTTATGTATATGCATTAAAAAACTCATGCATGCCGGAGCTCTCAGATGCCAAAAGAGGGTATCAGATCCCCTGGAACTGGAGTTATAGATGGTTGTAAGTCACCATGTAGATGCTGGGAACTGAACCCTGGTCCTCAGCAAATGCTCTTAAGACATCTCTCCAACCCCTTTTTTTATGTTTAATTGGTATATTTCCACTGTACATAATGATGTTTCATAAAGACATTTTCATTAAATGTACTTTGACCGTGTTTACCTCTTCTGCACTGTCTTATCTCCCTCCCCCTCTGGTCCCTTCCTTTCCCTAGTCTCGTTTCTGTTTCATGTCACATCTATCTATCTATCTATATATATGTCTATATATGATTTATAATTGTAGTTATATGTAAAATATAGAATCTATATATGAGAGAAAACATGGTATTTGTCTGAGTCTGGTTTGCTTATCTAACACGATGTTCTCAATTAGTGTCCATCTTCCTACAACCGATATAATCTCATTTTCCTTTATGGATGAACACAACTCCATTGTGGCTAGGACCCACATTTTCTTTATCCACTCTTCTGTTGATGGGCATCTACATTGTCAGCAGTGGAGGAAAGAGGGAGTGGAGGGCCATGGTGCTGCTAAACATCCTGCAAGCACAGGATGGAACCAAAGAATTCTTCAAAATGTATGCCCTGTATATGTATTAGGGGAGTAGGAGTGGTGGTTGTGTGTGTGTGTGTGTGTGTGTGTGTGTGTGTGTGTGTGTGTGTGTAGGCTCCGGGAGCGAATACTCAAAAGAGCACTGAGGGGGATGGTATTTGTACCTGTGTATGTTGGGGGGGGTGGGATGCACACTGATGCATGTGCACTTGGAGGCCAGAGGCAGATATAAGATATTGTCCTCAATCACTCTCCCCCATATTTTTTAAGACAGGGTTTCTCACCGAACCTGGAGTTTTCCAATCAAGAGAGTTTGTCTGAGCCCCAATGCAGGGATTACAGGCAGAGGTGGCCAGGCCCTGCTTTCTTGTGGTGCTGGAGATTTGAACTCAGGTCCTCTTCTTCACACAGCAACCATTCTTGGCTACTGAGTCCTCTAGGGGTAGAAGAGGCTTTCATCTCAGTGGTAGTAAAATCTGCATCAGATAACTGACATTTTACTTCCTGTCAGTGTTAAAACAAAGGAAGATCAAGACGGTATTGGCCAATGTTGCAGTTTGAGCACCTTGTCCAGTGCAGGACTTGAGGCATGGTTAAGTCTCAAAAATAACAGCTGATTATATTTAAGAAAAAAAATGCCGTATTAAACTCCTAAACATATTCTAGATACAGTTCTGCGCTGATGATTTAGTAGTGTCTCACTTTCTTTATTCTAAGATCAAATTTAGGCCCATATATTCATGGTTCTGTGGCTTTTATTCTGTATTAAATTCCTATGAGAAGAAAAGAAAGCCATGGTCCCCAGACGAATGTAAAACTCAAAAAGTTTGTTAAAATATCTGCTGGAAAAAATGTTTCTTCCTGTGGATAAAACAGGAAATGACTTTAGTTCCTGCAAAGCCAAAAGTGGTTGAGGTATTGGAATTCAGTGACTTATTTTTAGTTTGTTTTTTTTGACTCCGTTTTTGAGTAAATAGTTGACCAAAATATTTCCTCCCTCTCCCCAGTCACTACACTCCTGACTTGGTCTGGGATGCAGAGTGCAAGCTGTGTGTGTCTCATCAAAGCTAATTTGTTTACGACTTCTTGTCAGAGCTTTATATAAGACTCAAGCATCCTCATTCAGGCATGTGTATATATGGGGGAGAGTAAATTATCAGATAAACCTGCAGCTTTTATTTATGTGATAACCAAGATTGTATTTGGTGTTCAGATGAGGCATAAATGGGGAAAAGCATCTGAATTTCTTCTGTCTCCTCCCTTTAGTTTTCCTCTCCTTTTTCTTCTTTTCCCTCCTCTCTCCTCCCTACTTCTTACTTTACTTTTTTTTTTCGAAGTATATGCATGTGTGCACGTGTGGATGCTGTGTGTCTGCATGTAGAGGCTGGGGATCGACCCTGGTTGTCTTTTCTCAATTGTGTTACAACTTATCACTTGAGTGCTCATTGACTGGCTAGACTTGCTGGTCACCACGCCCTGGAGATTCACCTGTCTCCCTTATATCACTGAGGTTACAGAGGTGTGTCACTACAACTAGCATCTTTATGTAGTTGCTGAAGATCAAACTCATGCATGGCAGGCACTTACCATGAAAGCATCTCCCCAGCCCCTCTTTTTTTTTTTTTTTTTTGTCTTTAATAAAATGAGGGTTTCTGGAATGGCCTTGGTGATTATTTGTATGTACTGAGGACAACTATCCAGGAGACCAGATACCATTAAAAAAAAATACCTCTAGGGACTCAGTAAATCTAGAGTTTAGTAAAAGAATATGAAAATCTCAAAATCTTGGAGTCTCTTTTAAGACCCCTGTAACTGCTTCTCATTGAGACAGACTCAGTATTCAGCTAGGAGTCCAGCGATGGATTCCAGAGCTTGTTCTTGACCTCTCATTTCCTGATACTCTCTATTTTTTTTATTGAGCTTTTATAAATTTCATAAATTTCTTTATTAAATTTAGACCCTCTCTGCCATCCATGCCTCCTCCCCCAAACCTCATGTATTCTATTCTGCCATATGTTAAGTCCTGTCCAGTCAAGCTTTTGTACCCAGATGTCCTTCTGTGCAAATTTATCCACTGGAGTCTAGTCAGCCTATCTAGAGATCATTAGGTAAGGCCCAGAGTGGAGGGAGGGAAATGGGTAGTAGGTTGGCCTGATACTCTATATTTAAAATGTTGCTTCCCAATTATACCTGGTCACTGCCTGGATCTCACTTTTCTCTCCATGGACTCCAGAGATGAGATGAAGCCCCCTTTCCCCACTGAACACGCAGTCTCCTGCTTTTTACTCTTGTCTTCATGTGGTCGGGTCTGAGTACACAGAGACCTTGTACTAACCTGTCATATCGCTTCATATCCCTGCCCCAAACTAGAGGTTTCCCAACACAGTAAGAACCGAAACTCCAGGCTGGGCATGGTGGCATACACCTTTAATCCCAGCACTCCAGAGGCAGAGGCAGGCTTTCAAGGCCAGTCTGCTCTACATAGTAAGTTCCAGGTCAGCTGGGGCTACAGGGAGACCCTCTCTCAAAAAGACCCAAATAAAAAAAATTAATAAACAGAACCCAAACTCCGTATCCTGGCCTGCTGGGCTCTACCAGACTGGCCCTGCTTTCTTCCCCCAATTTCCTTCGCACCTAGCTCCTGTCTCTCTATCTTGGCCCTTTCGCTGTTTGTCACACCATCCTTAGCTTATTTCTACCTCAGGGCCTTAGCATTGTTTGTTTGTTTGGGCTTTACTTAGAGCTCTTCCCTGCAAAAGTTTCACTTGTTTAGTTATCAACAAAAATGATGCTAGCTGCAAGTAGGTATTATAATTTTAGTATCTGACAAAATAGACTTCAAATTAAAACTCATCAGAAGAGATAAGGAAGGTTAAAGGAATAACTGACCAAGAAGATATTGCAATCTTGAACATTTATGCACCAAACTCTGGAGCACCCAGTGTCATAAAATCAGTAGTCCAGAACTATAAAACAGAGATTGATACCAACTCAGTGATAGTGGGCAACTTTAATACCCCACTTTCTTCAAGACAGGTCAACTGGACAAAGAATAAACAGAGAGACATCTGAATTAATGACATACTATATGAAATGGACCTAACAGAATATTCCACCCAACTGCCAAAGAATACATTTTCTACTCAGCAGCTCATGCAAGTTATTCTAAAATTGACCACATTCTGGGGCATAAATCAAATCTCAACAAATGCAAAAAAATTGAAATAATTCTATGCCTTCTATCAGACCACAGTGCAATAAAGTTTATAATGAACAGCTTAAGAAGTTCTAGTAAATACAAAAACTCATGGAGATTAAACAACACACTTCTGAATCATGAATGGGTCAAAGAAGAAATAAAGATATAAAAGTATTCCTGGAACAAAATAAAAATGAGAACACAACAGAACAAAACCCCTGGGACACCATAAAAGCAGTCTAAGAAGGAAGTTCATAGTTCTTAGTGCCCACACTAAAAAATCATAAAGAGCACATGCAAATGACTACAACTCAAGACTCTGGAAAGGCTAGAACAAACCAACCCCAAACCTAGTAGACGAGAAGAAATAACAAAACTCAGAGCAGAAATTAATGAAATAGAAACAAAGAAAACAATAAAAAAATCAATGAATCTAGGAGCTGGTTCTTTGAAAGTTTAAACAAGATAGACAGACCCTTAGCCCAGTTAACCGAAAGAAAGAAAGAGCAAATGCAAATCAACAAAATTAAAGAAGAAAGAGGAAATATCAGGATATCAAAAATTAAAAAAAATCCAAAACTTTGTAAGGAAATACTTTAAAAAATCTATACTCACTGGGTGTGGCGGCGCACGCCTTTAATCCCAGCACTCAGAGGCAGGCAGATCTCTGTGAGTTCAAGACCAGCCTGGTCCACATAGCGAGTTCCAGGACAGCTGGGGCTACAGGGAGACCCTACTTCAAAAAGACAGAAAAACAACAACAACAACAACAACAACAAAAACACACCTATACTTCATTGAATTTGAAAACCTAAAAGAAATGGAGGAATTTCCAAAATCATGGCCACCACCAAAGTTAAACCAAGAGGAGATCAACAGCCTAAGCAAACCCGTAACAGATAAAGAAATTGAAACAGTAATACAAAACCTCCTGACCAAAATATTTCTTTAGCCATGTTTGTTTTGTCTTTTTAAGAATTTTATGGGAGTCCTGAACTGACATCATTTTACTCTCCTCCCTGCTCCAGCTCATGCCCCCCACTCACTCTCATATTCAATTACATTAACTGTTGCCCCCCCTACACACACAATACAACCTAGAGAGTCTTTTGTGTTGCATCTATATACATGTGTTTAGGGCTTACCACATGGGATAACCTACCCAAGGAGCCTATTTGGGGATAAAACTGATTCTCCCTGTCTCCACAGCCATTCATTGCCTGTAGCTGTTCGTCTAGGGGTGGGACCTTGTGAAATTTCCCCCACCCACAACTGCACATTGATTTGTTTTCTCACTTCTAACATGCTTTTCCTTTCACATTTTCTACTAACACTAATTCAATTTTCTGTTTCTGTTCTAACATCATCTTCTCTAGGAATCCTTCCCTATCCCCAGACCTGGATTCTGTTTTATTGTCATCTCATAGTACACTTTTATTTTAGCAACTATAGTGAATCATTTATATAATCATTTGTTTACTACCCGTCCCCCGCCCATTCTGGGTTGATAAATGTCGGATCGCTCTCCGACAGGTAAGGCATAGGGAGAGAGGCCAGGACCAGCCTATGTTCCTCTCTTAGGGGCTGAGCGGGATGGTGAGTGTCTGCAACTCAAAAACCACACTGAGTCGGGAGTCTTGTCGAGGCAGGAACTCACTTTATTGTGTCAGGCATCAACTTATATAGTTTAAGCAAAGGGGATGTAGAAAAGGGGGTGGGTATAGGAATGTGTCATCTGGGGTGAAGACTGTGGGCCACTGGGAATTTACCACGCCAGTTGTTACTGGGCAGAGGCAATCTTAGATAGGGCCCTGCTGAGTCACCTACACACGGAAGTGACAGGCCAGAGATAGGTCGCTAAACTTTAGCCTGGCTTATGAAATTATATTAGGCCTCATTTTCCTCCATGCCGTGTGTATGAGGGTCCCGAAGGCCCAACAGATAAAACCAGGAACATGTGCTTTATTATTGTGTGTATCTACTGTGTCTAGCACAGGCCTAGTTACTTAACTAGCCTTTAGTTAAGTACTTACCACAGTCTTGGAACACAAGATTGTGTTTCCTGTGTTCTTTAGTTGAAGATGTCTTTCAAATTCCATCCTTTATTCCCCAAGCAGTACTTAAGTCTTGACCCCTCTCCTCAGAAATGTGCTCTCAAAATTGGCTTCTCCTTCCTGCTTACCTGGCTTTACCAGGAGAATGCTCTTGAATTCTAATTCAAATGACTCCATCCTAGACACCCCAAAGCATGTACTTCCTTCCCCCCATCCCACCCCTGAATCCTCTGGATTCTCCTGTTAACCATTTTGATAGTCATAGGTTTTGCGCATAGCATCCCCCAGACATTTGCAGGACATGCACCCTCCTGTCTCAGAAGTCTCTAATTATGGCAATTCCTCTAGAACTCCAGGTACACTCCATCTCTAGTCTGATTCTTTCTGTTGACTGTTATTTCCCAAAAGGCAGAATCATACAGCTGTTCTGTGGGACTGATACATCTTTCACATTCAATTCTGTAAATGAGGAAACACAGGACCAGAATGTGGAGGCCTTCTAACATTCCCACTAGCTTTCAATGACTCTTACAACCCCCTACATCCTTAGAAATTTTATGATTTCCTCTCCTAAATATGAAACAGCAAACTCTTGCTAATCATCTGGGCAGGACATGCATAATCCAGTATTTATCATTCTAAGCTATTAACCAGCCCTCCCACTATGGATTCCATTCAGTTCCTTTCTGCCATTTTACACTGTGAAATGCTTTGAATTTATTCTTCATCCTCTTTGAAGATTAATCTGCATTCACTGTGCTCACCTTGTACATTTTTGCTGGGGAATCTTTGATCTTTCCATTTATCCCTCCTAGAAAACTCCAGTTTTATCCTCCATCTTAGATCTGACTCAGGTTTGAACTCCAGGGCATGTCAGACATATAATGGGTATGGATGCATTTCTTGTTGAATGAATAAATGCAACATCTATTAGTTTTCATTATTGACTATGACTAAATTTCCTTGGATAGATATCAATAAATAGCCACATCACCATTAGAATTCTCCACTGACATGGACAAAACTAGAGAATATTTATATGACGCTTGATATGTTCCAACTCTCAAAACCCACTGATCTATTAAAAACAGTTGGCATTTCTCCCACTTAATTCCTCACTTGGGAAGCTATGTAAATAATCTCTCAACTTTACGCCCCACCCCGTGTCCCCCCCAAAGCAGGCATCCTGATTTTCTATGATGTGAAGACAGGCAGATAGAGGCAGCTGAGAAATGAACAAAATGTGAAGGTCCCAGGCAGAAAGGAAAGCCTGGAAATGACTAGAAGGAAAAAAGAATGCACTTGTCGCATGGCCTCAATCAAAGAGATACTGGGAATCTAAGCTAGAGATTTTAATTCTTCAGAGAGACTTTAGATAGCAGGCTTATTTAACTGCAAACTGAATTTAAGAATGATTTTAACATTTGGTTTCTGGCCACTAAGTCTAGCAGCCAGTACTCAACAGTTTAAAATCATGGGAAAGTCAAATGATTTCATAAGAAAATGAAGATTTCTAGGTCTATAACTTTATTGCATCGAGTACATTAATTAGCATTCATATGGGGTTGGCTCTGCTCTCTTCTTGTTCATATCTGCTCAAGAGTTTTTAGACAGCTCTACAGACAAGGATTAATCTTAAAATGAAGAGTAATTTGCCAATTTTGAAAATATAATTTCAACAGTAAGAAACATTTTAAAATATTTTTATTATTTTTTATTTTATGTGTACAAGTGTATTGCCTGCATGTAGGTGTGTGCACCCGTATCATGCAATGCCACGGAGGTCAGAAGAGGGCAACAGATTCCCTTGGAACTGGAGTTAAGGATGGTTAGTAGCTGCCCTGTGGGTGCTGGGAATCGAACCTGGGTCCTCTGCAAGAGCAGTCTGTGCTCTTAACCACTGAGCCATCTCTCCAGGCCCAAGAAACATTTTTAAATTAAGCAATTGCCTGTCCAATGATGTCTAACATTTTAGTTGTGACATCTCAGGGGGCTTTGTTATATTCTGAAGACCTCTGTGGTCTTTAACTTGATTTTTAAAAACAACAGAACTTGAGTGAATGTCAATAAAAACCAATGAATTATAATAGTCTATCTTCTGGCATATTTGATTAGGGTTGTCAATAAACAAAAATGTATTTTCTAGGATTTCAGGCTTGAGACCTAATCTATACATTTTAATTTAATGTTCTATCAGAGGACCCTAGGGGGAGATGAGCCTTTCAGACATCTGTTGAGCTAGGTTTACAGTAAAACTGGACATGTATAGTTTTAGGATATGAGTTTAAATTCTTAATCCATGTGCATGTAAAATCTTCGTATATAGTTATGTTTTATACAAAACTCATTTTCTTAATTGTTATACCCAGAATTATCTAATCTTTTCCCCCTTCAACTCCTTGACTAACACATTAGCTCATATTCTGATGGTAAATTTGCTTTTTATCATAGAATATATATGTGTATTTATTCCAGAGTCTATAGCTGTTAAACTAGAGGCTTAGAGTTTCACTCAACACTGATGCTGTTATTCTGTCTCCAGCAGGATGATAATAAAGACTAAACTAATAGCAAAAACTAATTCAACTGTGAACCTAAAAATTTACAGCCACTTTTGAAAGAGATGTATCCTTGCTCTGGAAATTATTACTGAGTATGTTAAAGCTGTAATGAAATGCTTCTTCTAATTATGTGGTTATTAAATTAA
>NW_008329031.1:1455257-1462109 GCF_000622305.1 Nannospalax galili
TTTTCTTTTTCTTTTTTGGTCTTTTTGAGACAGGGTCTCCCTGTAGCTCCAGCTGCCTGGAACTCACTCTGTAGACCATGCTGGCCTCGAACTCACAGAGGATCCACCTGTCTCTGCCTCCCCAGTGCTGGGATTAAAGGCGTACGCCACCACGCCCAGCACTAGAGACCTCTTTAGAGACCTCTTTTTATGGTCTGTGCTCTTTAACCAAATTCTGGATGGGTGTGGACAGGTAGAAGATCATAACTTCTTTCTCTGAACTGGCATCACTGACATAGTAGCTGAGACATCCAGCCAGAAGGCATGGGGTAGGGTGGGAAAATATTGAGGCTGTGATGTTAATTTCAGGCCCCAAGGAAGAGAGAGCTTGGGAATCTCTCTTATGTGGGAACGGTCATAGGAAAATTCATCAAAATTATGTGGGGAAAGAGACAGATGAAGAAGCCAAGAACATCAAGAAAGGGAAGTCTACCTCAGCACATGACTGCCGGGCAAGGAGAGCAGAAGCCTGTGGATGGAGCAGGGGTTCACTCTTTCAGCTGTTATGAAGAAAAGCTCTCATAAACCACCCAACCTTGTCATTCCAAACAGGTGCTTTTGTGGAAGTACTTTATAATACTGTATACCTCTTAAAATTGCAATTCAGTGCTAAATAATGGAGTTTTGTTCAAACCCAATATTTATTTTTTATGAAGATAAGAGGCATATTACATTTGCTATAGAAAATGGTCTGAGAGGACAAAGCTGCATGTTACTGAAATAACAAAGAAGAAAAACACAACACAAACCTAAAACCCTTGACTTCATGAAAATGTTCTGCCCTATAAGAACGTATCAAGTGAAAGGCATCATTTCAGGTGACTGAGCTATGCACAACTGTAGATTTATTAGTCTCTTTGGAAATGTAATTTATACAGTTTTATTTTTAATTCCTTTGATGGCAATGAAAAAGATTTATTGGCTACATGGTGGGAGCATGATAGATAACGGATAACATAGAGAACTTTTAATAAAATAAGAAAGAAAAAGCAATGTGAGTATGTCCATGTACATTTCAGCTAATAAATAGAGGGCACAGATAAGGCCTTAACTGAATGCCATCTTGGTTATTCCAGCCTGGAAGGTTTGTTGAAAATTGAGTAGAGCACTCTGACGTTTTATATTCATAGCTGTGGTGTGAGGTGTGCCAGTTGCTGTGAGTGACACAGTTTGGTTTGGATACAGGAAACTGATGCATCACAGGAAAGTTGAAGTGGCTGGGAGGGGAAGGAGTGGTTCCTGATTGTGGGTCTGGGCTATTTCTGGTTGTTCTCTGGGATGCTGACCAACAACTGAACAATAGAGTAATTTTACCAGTCGGTCCCTGAGTTATAACATTAAATACTTAAAAGAAATTTTAGAAGGCGTGTGCCAATAAGCAAAGGTCTCTCACCTCAAAGAACTACAAAGCAATAAGCTTTATAGCATAGCTGATGCTGTGGATCAGAGCGCATCACACTTAGCAATCCAAGTGCATTTAGGCCACTCAACTGACACAGGACTAAGCCACCCTGGGCGCATATCCTGTATCAAACTGCCTGTGGTCCAGAAGGTCCTGGACTCACATTTTGAATCAGTTTTCCTTTCTACTCAAGGCAGGAAGAAAAATGTAGTACCCTGGGAGAAGTCCCTGAGCTGACTGGGTCTCAGAGTCCCTTCTTCAGCTTCGTGCTTTGCAATGAATGACTTCCTACTTCTGGAGTCCGTCTCTTTAAAATAAACACCAAGGAGCCATAGAGGAAAATGGACTCTCCCTACCAATAACCACTGCAAAATAGTTTTCCAGTGGGAAAGCAGGACCAAACTTACTCTACTTCAATTTACAACTGGCTCTACAGGATAAGCACCACAGACCTGAAAAGGCTAAGGGACCCCAGATTAATTTCAGCCCATTTAGAAACAGGCATTTGGAATCTTGAGTACAGGATTGGTAAAATGTGGTTGTTTTATTAATATATAATGCTTTTAGGCTATAAATATTCCATTATGGCTTGCTTGATATCATTTTTTTTTGTCTTTTTGAGACAGGGTCTCCCTGTAGCCCCAGCTATCCTGGAACTCACTATGTAGGCCAGGCTGGCCTTGAACTCACAGAGATCCACCTGCCTCTGCCTCCCAAGTGCTGGGACGACAGGCTTGCGCCACCATGCCCGGCTAATATCAAGATTTTATAAGTTCATGGGCATATATTGAAAAGATAGGAATACAAAAACAGAACAGAAAACTATTGGCACAGTTTTAAGAGTCCAGACCCATTTTTAAATGTGGACCTTACTAAGTAGTCTATCTAACTTCCAGTTATGTCAATATTTTAATGATTAATTTTTACCTTTCTATTGTTCAAATCTTCCCATGAATACTGTTTTGAAAGGCTGAGACATGATTTCCATGCTATTCCTGAATATATTTGTTTTTCTATAGGTGATTTTAGGAGGAAAAAAAATCCAAAATTCTGCTGTAATTTAAATGTTGTCTCTTAAAACATCCCTACAGTAACCCCCCTGAGCAATTTATTGAGATGGGCATTAAATGAATTAGGTTGCCTTGGCAATAGGCTGGATGAACTTGCACTGAGGGACATCTGGGTACACTAACTTGACTCAGTAGGTGTGCTGGATAGCTTTAGTGTCAAGTTGACACACCTGGGTTGAGGGAGCCTCAATCGGGAAATTGCCTCTATTGGAATGGCCTGTGGCCATGTCTGAAGGGCCTCTTCTTGATGAGTAATGTGGGAGGGCCCAGCCCACTGTGGGTGGTGCCACCCCTGGGCAGGTGGGCCTGTGTTGCATAAGAAAGCAGGCTGAGCAGGGGCCAGGGGAGCAAGCCAGTAAGCAGTGTTCCTCCATGGCCTGTGCTCCAGCTCCTGCCTCCAGGTTCCTGTCCTGAGTTCCTACCTTGGGCTCCCTGATGAACTGCGACCTGGGAGATGTAAGAGAAATAAACCCTTTCCTCCCCAAGTTGGTACTGGTCAGAGTGTTTTGTCACAGCAATGAAGAAACAAACCAGGACAGTAGGCCTTAACATATATGACATAATGCGTGAACTGGGGAGGTGGTATAAAGATGATTAGGATGTTTTTGGCTAAAATGCACAAAAATTCAATATAAATATACATTAAAAAGGGAACTTAGTGCTTTGACTTCTAACCCTCCAATGTTAGTTTGGTATAGTTTCTGAGACAGGTAATTTCGGTCCACATTTGTGTGCACTGCGTTTCGTGGGGATATTTAAAGTATTTACTATATGTTTTTTCCTTCTTATAATTAAGGTATATGCATAATAAAGTCTCATCTTTTGTTTTTAATGAACAAAATGCTTTCTGTACGACAGCAAGACCTAAAATGTTTTGTGATAAAAGCTTAAAAAAGAAATTTATCTTCTGAATGCCATAAGGAAATGTTTCAGGTATTTGACACATTTTGTATTTTGGCAAAGTATCAAGAGTCTAATAATGTAATCATTTGTTATCTCTGGCAGACCTGGTTAAAAATACTGAACAGTTGATCTATTTACACTCACACACACACACACACACACACACACACACACACACACGGCAACAGACATGTACCTGGGTACGTATACACATCCTTGTATACTGCTATTAAAATGCATTCTTATATTCATGGCTATAGAAGTTGATGCTACATCCTTTGGCTTGCCATGGCACTAATAAAGCGAGGTTTCAC
Source organism: Nannospalax galili (assembly GCF_000622305.1). Taxonomy (NCBI): domain Eukaryota; kingdom Metazoa; phylum Chordata; class Mammalia; order Rodentia; family Spalacidae; genus Nannospalax; species Nannospalax galili. The sequence continues at coordinate 1,458,986 of NW_008329031.1, forward strand.
CTTTATTCATTACATTGCAGACTAGAAGCAAGTTTGGCTGCTGAGGGACAAGTGTCCCTTAGCACATCTTCCTTAAACTAAAGGTTCCTTCGTGCTTAATTTAAGTACGTGCACATTGTTTTATCGAGGTGGTCTTGAGCTGCAGATACAATCGCACCGGTCGTGGTGATCCAACTGGATATCAACAAGAGCCATCTTCTTAGCTCTGACCCTTCTCTTGAAATGGCCTGGCTCAAACTTCAATACCTATGACAAGAAGCATATTTCCTGTTAGAAAGTGCTTTGGATATAATTAAACTATATGTGGCTCCCTCAGTCCCCTCTGGTAACTGGTGCTTAACTCTTTAAAAAGTCTAACGAAAGTTGTTGACTTGCTGCTGGAATGCACATGTGTCAGATTTTTGTAAGAGATCACTGGCTCCTTCACATACAGGTTTCTACTAATCCCAGATTAATGCCCCTGCATTACCTACCTTCATTACCAAGATGGCCTGAGGTATCTTAAAGGAGTGTCAGTAGCCTCCACAGGGCCTGAGTTGAGCCGAACACTATCCACATATATCATTATTTTTCTGAACAAGGCATGTGTTGTAGACCAATGTAACACTGAGAAACTATCACCATGGATAGGGCAGTAAACAAAATTTTGAGCAGACTATACCAAAATGACTAAATGCTGGACTGAAGTGAAACTTTTCCCCCTGAGGAGGTCATTAGTGGCCACAAATAAATTACCTCAAGTTCATGCTCTTACTTGTGAAGACTTAATATCTTTACAATTCAAAACAGACCCAGAACAACTAAATTTTTTTATATATTGAATACCCATGTGCTATTGCTGTGTTAGTTTACTTGACAAGTATATCCATAATTTTTCAAATTAGTAAGTTTAAAATAATTTCTTTTAAACTTATTATTATTATATGGTGTGTGTGTGTGTGTGTGTGTGTGTGTGTGTGTGTTAGAGAATGTGCTTGTGGAGGTCAGAGTTGGTTCCCTCCTTCTACCATGGGTTCTGGGGATTTAATCCGGGTCATCAGGCTTTCCCAACAAGCATTTTTATCTGCTGAGCCACCTTCCTGGCCCCTAAAATAATTTCTTAAATCATTCATTTAAATAGACTCCAACTCTTCATTTCTGCTGTAACCTTCACTGAATCAAGTTAAATATTATCCTATGGAGGCTACTGCAGAGTTCCAGAACTGTTCACACACAGAGACTATACATCTGAGAGATGCCCAGCCCTAGGTGACATATCTACAGTGGAAACTCTACACCTAAGACTCATGGAGTAGAGGAACAGGGGGTTGGGGAGAGTACTAGTGCATCCCTCTACTCTCACCAGTGAAGAAGATTCCTTATACAACAGAGCGTGATGCACATAGAAGGCCACAGCTGGCTAATATTTAGAGAATAAGAGACTGCACGGTGTGTGTCCTTGGATAGGACTCCTAAATTAAACCCCACCCACCTATACCTCAGGGACCATTGCTGAAGAGTGGGCAGAAAGGTTGTAAGAGCCAGGGCTGGTTCATGAACACAGGGAAGCAGAAGCTTTCAGGTCATTGGAAGCTTGCTCATGTGAACTTGTGGCAATGGTGGCATTAAGTACAGGACCCATGTCCACTCAATCAGACAAGGGCCCAGAAGGGAGCAGGGGAAATGGGCAGCAGGCCAGCCTTAGTCTGGGAACTGTTGGAGAATGAGTGCTGCTGGGTGTGGGAGAGTAGACCTTACTTAAGATCTCTAGATAGAGATACAAATGCTTGACTGAATAGGGTTTAATGGCAGAGCACAAGTTTTAGTTTTGGAGCGGGGGGCTAGATGGGCAAGGAGGTGTAAATTTGATTAAGAACTGTTGTATGAAATGTACAAAAGCTCATTGAAATATTTAAAAAAACATTATCCCCTGGGTAGACGTGTTCACAACACAAACCTATTTTCACATCTAGTAAACGCCATAGCTTCTCTTCCTATTTTTTAGGTTCCCATCAGCCTTTGCTTTTTAGTTTTTTCTTTCCCCACCATGGCACCACCAAATGACTGTGCAGCAACCTGCAGTTTTCCAAAAATTTTTCACAGATTTTTTTTTTTTATCTCCCTTGGTTACTCCCACATGTTGGAGATGTATGACTACTTTATTCATTATACAAATAAGGATGTAAAGATGAAGTCTTCACTTGTCCAAGGTCTTCTGGTGACATGGGGGCTGGCCTCTAGGCTTCTAGAATGCTAACCTGATGCTTTTCTGACATACCTGTCATTTCCTTCTGCATCTCAGACCTTTGCTGGCTCTAAATGTGAAGTGCAGTGGAACCTGTTGGGCTTTGTGTGGCATACTTTGGTCATCACTGAAAGGTACACGTGGAGTACAAGTAATCTGCTTTAATGTCTATATCTTTGCATGACATCCCCACATTACCATGGTTTGTATTCTCAGCCACTTTTTCATTCTCACAGTAAATGTTGAAGTGTCTTAACCAAACCAAAGCATCTATTTGGAAGGACTAGATGCCCCGACTACTGAGCACTGAGGCATCCTAGTCTGAACCCCCTTTTGTTTAGCCTTTATCCAAGCCATGAGATCTCCAGTGAGGCAGAGGACAAACCACTGTTTCTACATTCATTCCAGCAAGGGACATGGAATTTAATTCAAGAGAATGATGACTCCCAAATCAGGTGAAAAACGGACCGTACTAAGAGAGTTCACAAGTCAGACACAAAAGCTCAAAGGGATTTGTTACTGGTACAGCCAGTCCAAATGAGAGTTTTTATAGCTAATCATGTTATTAGCATTTTCTCTTACAATCTTACTTTAATTATGTATGCCTAACACTTGTCACCCAATTCCACCTGATTTTTTTTTTGCAGACATATTTTATTTATTTTAATTTTTAACTTTTATATGTATGTTTTTTTTTAAATTAAAAGAAGCATTTCATTACAACAGCATTAACCTATTCAATAACATTTTTCTGAGCTAGGGTACATCTCTTTCAAAATTGGCTGTACATTTCTATGTTTACAGATGAATTATTACGCTTATATAATCTTTTACTCATTGTAAACTCTATAAGACATAAAATTAAATGAGGTTCCAACATTTAAAAAAGATCTCCACTGC
>NW_008329031.1:1462166-1465456 GCF_000622305.1 Nannospalax galili
TGGTCACAGTCGCCCACCTTCTGAGCTCCTCGGTATCTGAGCATGAATACAAACTCGTCAGGTAGACAGCCTTCCTCTCCCACTAGAGCCTCCATACTCTGCTATCCCTGCCACTGTCCACTGTGCTGTCAGCACCCCCATCCATTCCCCCCTATCTGCCCTTCTGGTAAATCTAGTCAGCCAGAGGTCCCTGTTCCAGGAGGATCAGCTGTTCCTTATCAACGGCAATCCATTGTCAGTATTCCTTTGGATAGAATTGGGGTCTGCTGTTCATGTTTCCAGTAGTATGTTGGGTTACTGTCTGGTAGAGCCTTTATCTATCCTGGCCAAGAACTTGACTGAAGGTATTGCCTGTCTGGCTTTGCTGTTTGTCCTGATTTTTATGTGTTCACCCTGTTAATTGAACTATAAGACTTGTAGTAAGGATGGTAAACATTATATTGATCTAGATACCAGATACCAGACACTGTTGTAAGTGGCTTTGCAAGTATGAAATTATTTGGACTTCATTACATGAGCTAGGGACTTTCCTAATTTACTGTATATATCAGGAGAGATATTATCTTACTTTCTCAAGATCATGGAGATAATAAGTGGTACAATCAGCATTTTTGTTTCAATGTATACTTTTATCCAAATTTTGTGCACTCCATACAAAACATCTTAATCATCCTTATACCCCTTCCCCCATATCTCCACAGCTCCCTATAGCCCTGTCCCCACCTGATTTCATGCATTATATCATATATGTCAAGGCCTATGGAGTCAAGTCCCAGATGCCCCTTGATATGAGTTCATTCACTAGTCTAGTCAGCCTATTGAGAGCCACTCCCTTAAAGAAGATCGACTCTCCCTCACCCAACAGTAATCAACTGCCAACGGTTCTTTGGCTAAGATTGGGGCCTGCTGCCCATGTCCCCAGTTTTATGCTAGGTTTTTGCCTGATTAAATTTGCATGGGTCTTGTATATGCTGACACCATTGCTGTAAGTTCATATGAGCCAGTTCCTAGAAGTCTGGCTCTTACAATTTTTCTGCCCCCTCTTTCACAATGATCCTTGAGCTGTGGGTGGGTGAGGTTTCACATAGGTCCTATCCTGGGACATGCACTCTGCAGCCTCTTATTCTCTACACTTGGGCCAATTGTGGCCTTCTGTGTGCATCACAGTCTACTGCATGAGGAAGTTCCCCTGGTGAGAGTTGAAAGATGCATTAGTATAGAATCATAATTTACCTCTAGGTGGCTTAAACCATGCCTCTGCTCATGAAAGATTCTTTTCATGCTTCATTCATTCATTCATTTATTTATGGATCCAGGGTCTCCTGGTGTGGCACAGTCAGTCTTGGAACTCATGTAGACCAATCTGGCCTCAAATGCTCAGTCCTCCTACGTCAGCTTCCCAAATCTGGGGACTACAGGTGTGTGACATCACACTTAGCTATTTAACATTTGTTTTGAAATTTAAAGAAATACTTTTATTAACTCCTTGATAAATACATTGGGGGCCTGGGAGGGCTGGAAATAACACAAAGCCAATGCTCATGTGTAAAATTGTCAAAAAGAAAAAAAATCCAAAGCAGCTGCTATAGACACATCTTGGTGAAGATGGTGGGTGATGTGGAAGTATGTGCTCTGGCCCCACCAAGCACAGGAGGGAAAGAAAAGTCTAAAGGTAAGAGGCCAGAGAGCAAAGAAAGACAGCTTTCACTTAGTCAGTTAAAAACAGCTTTCACTTAGTCAGTTTTGAAATGAAATTTTAAAACTTGAGAGCAGGATTACAACGGCTTTTGATCTTTTGGCCTCGGCATAGGTGTTTCCTCTACTGGGTATTCTACACAAAATGAAAGGTAGTGAAAACCTAAATAACGAATGCAATGGATAAGCCATGCATCACAATTTGCAGTACTAAGTGCTTCTGCTCATGGACAGCTGGAAAAGCTATTATATTTGATCAGAGTGTTTTGGGACGGAGGTCTGACCCCTGTAGTTTCACCAAGAATTTATTTAATATAATTTCTTGGCTGTTATCACAGACTATCCATATATAAACTAGATTTGGGAGATGAAGGTGACTTGATTCCTAAGAAGTTAATGATGATAAACATTCTTTGTTTAATGAAGACCATTTTCAAGGTGTGATAATTCGATGACAGGCACCTATAAAAATCAATGCTCTGCTGATTTACTTTCTCATTTGATGGCAAAAAAGTTGATGCTTTGGGATCAGAGTAAAAGCCTGGCAGATTTTCTAACTCGTCTTTTGATTGTCCAGGGATTTTTCCTGTGTTTTATATTAAGCAACAAGAGCACAGCGTATGTGTGTTTTGCTGATAAGAAGAGAAAAATGAATTGGCAGACGCTTTTCCCAGACAAGACAGGAAAACACTATTTGAACAAAGTAGAAATTGGACTGCTTTACTGACTGATCACAGCACTGATGTTCAAAGCTTTCAGACCATGTAATAGTCTTAAGTTCAGGTATACAGTACTGAAAGCAGGAAGAAAGCGAGGCTGATTTGAGAGAGCATGGAATGTTAAAAGAAAAATGAAAAGCTTTTATCAGAGAGAGCAAACTGGTGGGTTGTGGGTTATCTGGCCACTTCAAAGGGAAGGAGCCAATGAATTAATTACAGTAGCTGAGGGAACTTGGGAACAGGGGTTATCTCAAAATGCTTTCCTATTTTCCAAGGTATGATTTGCAGCTGCAAGTATAAACATGGAAATGAAAATCCACTGAGGGGCAGCCAGCCATGGCTCTGTGCCCACAGGTGAAAATGGAAATCTGGACTCTTTTTCATCCTCTGGAAAAACCACATGAAGCCAGGAAAGTTGACATCTAGTAAATGGAGAGCGACAAAGCCAGTTGGTGGCTTTTGTACCACAAACTCAGAGATGCTCATTTTAATAAATTACCATGTCACAGTCACAAAAGATGTTTAACTACAATTCCTTGTCTTGGTGTCAATAAACCACGAATGAATCATTTCTATAAAGGTATCACACCAATAAAACAGTACCAGGCAGAAAAGCTATCTTCTGAGTCAGGCTCTTGTTTATTGGGAGCAAAAACAGGTTGTTAAGGCCTTGTAACCATTCCCAAATTAATGGCTGGCTTAGGAACACAAGTACATGTTTCAGGGCCAATGCGTTGTATAAGCCCACATCTATGAGTCTAGTTAAGCTTTTACCCAACTTCAACATTCATACACAGTTCCCCAAGAGACAAACAAGCAAGCAAAAAGCTTCCTAATTTGTCTTCTGTTTTGACTTCTTTCATGTATCAAGACTTT